>NC_048228.1:27562717-27585059 GCF_002007445.2 Ailuropoda melanoleuca | reverse complement strand
GTCGAAAACCTCCCGGGGCCAAGGGGCGGGGCGGGGCTTGGCGAGTGGCGCCTTACCCCGTGACCCTGTGCGCAGAGGGCGGGGGCGTGCGCCGGCGCAGCCGCTCTGGAGCGCGAGTGATGCCGGCTCTCGTCCTTGTCCTCGTGGCTCTTCCGCGTCCTTTTGTGATGGGAGACCAGGTTTTTGCAGAGAAAGTGCTGATTGGGTAGCGGGCCAGTATCTTCCATCTCTCATTGCGCACTGCAGTGTGCTTGTTTATGTTAAAGTGGGATAAGTCATCGTTATCTAGGGCGCCGTGAATCAGGCTTTCCCAGCACTCAGCGGGGTTTAACCAAAGCGTGTGAGGGTGTGGCGGGGGCGGGGAGAAACACAGCTGTACACGCAATATGTATACGGCAGTTTACTCGGTAACAACACCGGAGAATAGCCTCCACTCCCGTAGGGAAGACTTGAACTCCCCCGGGGGTATTTGAGGTCAACTCCATTACTATGGGCCTGGAGGTAGTAAAGGTAGCTTGAGGAAAGTAAGTTAGCCAGAAGGTATTCAAAGGCTTGTGCGATGGACCAAATGTTACATAATGAAATTTAATGAGTATATGTAACATTGTTTTTAAGATCCCTTCTTTACCAAAAAACAAAAAACAAAACCCCACAATTCAGGATTTCACAGGTAAAGGGCGAAAATTTCTATAATGCAGTCTACACTTGGAAGATTTTGTTGAGTTTTGGGTGTAAGAGTGTAAGTGGGGTATTTGTAAACCAGACTGAGACTGATTAGGATGGTGGTGATGGGGGGGGGAACCATATTGATTCGGCAAACTTTCAACTCAGGTTCTGAATGTCAGGTAATGAAACATGAATTAAGATAATTTTGAGATAAATAGAGCTGCTTAGCTTGGAGCAGTCTGGAGTTCAATGGTAGGTGACATGAAACATAGCATTTGGAAGGCTTACTGGTGGAAGAAGAATGAGATTTATTCTGTATAGACCAAAAGATAGAACTAGGACCAAATTAGTGAAAATTATTTGTAGATGGGTTTCAGCCCCAACACACAGAAGGCTTCTGTTTGGTGGTTTTTTGTTTTTTTAAGAGAATACTATCCCTAGAAAAGGGATAGTATTAAAAAAAAAAAAAAAGCAGAGTTAGGTAGTAGACAAGATTTAGAGGAGGTAAACTAGATGACATACCAAATCTAGAGATTCTTTGAATTATGGCTTGGTAGGAGGTGTGTAATTGAATAGAAAGCATGGTGACTGAATAATTAACATTAAAAGAAACATCTAAACAGCGTAAAAGTAACAAAATGAAAAAATGTTTCAAGTCATGTATTTATAAACACCGAAGTCTTTTGATCCTATTCTGATAGATTTTCTGCAGTTATATAAAATTTTGACTTTTTTTCCCCTTTATCATTGCTTTTACTTTAGTACTTTACATATTTTAATATATTCCTCACCTTTTTCTAACAACTATATAATCCTATTTTAGATTAACATCACAGTAGGCCTAACCATTCCCCCGCAGTTGGAAATTTGGAATGTTTGTGCGTATATATATTTTATTCATATTGTTCTGGTAAGTAGCCCTAGACCAATTATTAGGGTTTTTTTTTCTTCTCCTTTGAATTATACTCTTAAGTGTATTCACCAGAATGGCAATACCAGGTCAGAAGAATATGATTGTTTTGTGACATTATTTCCCAGTTGCCAACTTACATTAATAATTTGCCCAAATTAACTGCCAAGTTTTTAACAGTCAGGAAAAAAAGAAGTCCCCTTATTCCCACCCCAGTCCAGTGTAACCTGAATTATGTGTGTTCATTCCAGTGGTGTGTGGTTTTATATTAGTTTCAATTTTCTGTAAATAGAGTGTAGTTGGAACGGATAGAAAGTATGAAATTTGATTGAGTAGCTAGATTTTAGAAGCATATTCTTTTCTTAAAGATCTCCACTGTCAACAAATATTTAATTCCTATTAAAGGCATTAAGGAAACTCAGCCTAAACCTTTTCTCCCTTAAATCAATAATATATAGTAACTTCCTCTTCAGAGCTGCTAAATATTTAAAGTGAGGACTGATTCTCTCAGAAATAGTGACAACTCTGATAAATATTTTAAAAATATGTATTTAAGTTCCATTACAATGTGTCTCTAGTTCTCATTGTATTGCTTATTTGTTAGGAAACATGTTTGTAATAACTGCTTTATGAAAAAACTGAGATCTCTTTCATACTGGGCAACGACAACTTAGCAGTTGAAGAATTTGTTTTGGAGTACTATGGAAGAGAGCTCCTGCTGACCAGTCTCCTTCAGAGTACATTGTAATAGCCAATTACATTCATCTGTCTTGACTGAGCTACTTTTAGAATCCATACTTAGACTTGTTGAAACAACCTGGAAGATCACTTTTCAGCAAATGTTTAAAATGTCTAGGAGACCAAAAGTGTTTTCACTTTCTATCTGTGAAAATTAGAACAGAGTTACAGCTTACATTATTATTGCCTGTTTTTTCTTCCCTATTTACGTCTAGCGGGGTTTTTTTGAAGTAATTGGCTCTCTCATGATGACTCTGCATTCTTAGTAAACACTTGTTGATCCTTAATCACCATACAGTATTTACAGACAGTCCTTATCTATCAGAAACAACTTATCTATTTTTGTTTAGGTCACATGTGTAACAGTGAGTCTTTTAAGATAAATTTGTATGATTCTGCCTTTTGGAAGTATAGTCTATTCTGATACTCTGACCTTTAAAAAAGCTTTCCTTGTTATATAAATTTTTAAAATAAAACCACAAAATCTTCCAATTCAAAAGTCAGAAACAGTTTACTTCTAGATTTAAAAGCTTGCTATGAAACTTTGAATATAGTAGCTCTTCCCTCCTTGACCCTTTTTGCTTCTTTGAAACATAACGGTTTTGTTCCTAAAGATAAAGCAGTGAATCCCAAGATAGTCGGTATTTTTTTCAGAGTAACACAAACATGTCAGAGCTGACAGCTTTAAAGGCATTAGCCCTGTGTATCCAGAAAGGGCCAATTTTGAACGGAGAATTAATTTAGAAGTGGAAAAGTGTTGAAAAACCTATATCCATAAGAAGACTTCTATAAGCGTGTTTATAGCAGCCTTATTTGTAATAGCCCCAAACTGGAAGCAACCAAAATATCTACCAACGGGACAGTGGATAAACAAATTATAGTATATTCAGAGTGAAATATTGGTTAGCAATAAAAGGGAATGAATTACTGATCCACTGGATGGATCTCAGAGACTTTATGTTGAGTGAAAAAGCTTTGGTTGTAGACATCAGTGGTGGGAGGATAGACTAGAAAGGGACAGGACAATACTTTCTTGGGTGATGCAGTATTTTGCATGTTTTTACATTTTCAGTGGAGGCTACCAGGGTATTTTTGTCACAGCTCAGAGCTAAACACTTAAGATCTGTTTATTTTATTGTATGTAAAATTACCACAATTTTTTTTTAAGGACGTGGAACAAAAGGTGAGTTTTCTCAGTAGGAATATGTAAGAAATTAGTAAGTTCAAACTAGAAAGTTGCATTTATTGATATGTAAATAATAGAGATTATTTCTGAAAGATCAAAGAATTTTCTCTTAGACTGTTTTTGAGAATTTGGGAAAATAGTTACATAGTTCCTATAAGTTATAAAAGTTTTTTCCCTCCTCCTACTTAGACCAACTATATATAAGTCAGTGTAATTAAAGAATTAAAGATTACACTAGCCTTTGTGGAGAACAATTTCAGTCTCATTAAAACGTTTTCTGCCATCTAACTACTTTGCAGTACAAAATTTCTCAAGTCATCAGGTATTTATTGAGTACTTAGTCCAGGAAATGTTCTAGACACCAAAACACTGTTTCGTTCATAATAATGAATGGAAAAAAGGTGTTTTATTGTTTTGTTTTGTTTTTTGAAGATTTTATTTATTTATTAGACAGAGATAGAGACAGCCAGCGAGAGAGGGAACACAGGCAGAAGGAGTGGGAGAGGAAGAAGCAGGCTCATAGCAGAGGAGCCTGATGTGGGGCTCGATCCCACAACGCCGGGATCACGCCCTGAGCCGAAGGCAGACGCTTAACTGCTGTGCCACCCAGGCGCCCCGGAAAAAAGGTTTTTAAATTGATCATTAATTTCATTTTATGGGCCTTTGGTCCTGAATAGTCTGTATTAGATTTTAAGTGGTAATAGTAAAACTATCCCTTGAAAATATTTTACTTTCCTCTTTTTACAATTCAGAAATAGAAATCATTTCTTTGTCTTACCTGACAAGAAAATACATTATTAAATTATCAACCATGTTCCAAACATTATTTTAATAGTATCAGTAGATGCCACCTTTTGAGAAGGCAAAAGTCTGTCCTAATTTCTTAGAATGTAATTCCTCATTGAAATCCATGTGTGTCTATGTGTGCTTTTACAGATGTTTTTATCGTAGTATTTGTTTATATATTTTGATCAGGAGTGATAGGTAGCCTGTCTTTATAAAGTTTGAATCTGCCCTGTCTTAAACTGAATTCTGTTTCTCTGAGGAGATATTTTATTTTAACAGTGTCTAAACTTTCAAAAAATTTATGTTAAAATTGCTTGTTACTCGGGTTGCTTTGAAATGTTCTTTTCTGTGTAGATTTTGTTTCTCTGATGGTACCAGTTCTTTGACTGTACCTTCTTAGTCTGCTGTTTATCTTAGTAGTGGGAAGTGGAATATTACAAAACGCAGTTAGAGCCCTGTTTGGTAATTTAGTACTAGTGTGGTCCGATTTTTTTTTTTTTTTAACTTAGGAACAGGTGTTTAAAAAAAATTGGAAACAGGAAAACTTCACTGGTGGAGGAAGAAGGTCTTCCTGAAGTGAAAAATTTGAAATAAAGGAAGAAATTTAAGGAAGTTTAAGCCTTTTACATTCAAATGAGTAAGCAAAATGTTGCCTGAGTACCTTTTTAGTGGATTGAATGTTGAGGTCAGCCAGTTCCATGTACTTGACTTAATTGTAGCCAAAAATACCTACACCCCCGCCCCTCCAGCCCGTGATCTGTCACAATGTTATCTTCTACTCCTGGCTTGTCTACTTCATTGTTTTTCATAGACGCACGGTCTTGCCCTAAATGAAACAGAGCTCTCCCGGAGGAAGTCACTTCCCCTGCCTGTAGCTCTCTCAGTGGTATCTTTTCTTCCACTATCTTTCCTTGTCTTTCTGGGATGAGGGGACGGAGAGAGTTGGCATCTTTTTGGCTCTTCAGAGCAACTTCCACACTGGACTGTTTCACAGTTTCAAATCCCTAATGTTTTGCTGCTAACTATTGACCTTTAGTCTCCCCTTTATATTCTTTAAGGTTGTTAACACCTCATGTTTTCCCCTTTCTTTTGCAACGCTACACTGGTCTTTTCCTGCTTAAAATTGCTCTTTTTATGTTCTGTTCTGTTTTGTTTTGTTTTGTTTTTAAATTAGAGACTAGTATCTCCATCCATCCAGGTAGTGAAACCAGAAGTCTGGGAATCATGAAGGAGCCTCGCTTCCTCCATATTTGATCACTCACCCAATCCTACTGATTTTACTTCCTGAGTTAGTGGTTAAGTTTCAAGGCAAGTGAAGATTGATCACAGACGTACTCTATGTTCCCAGTGAAAGCATTGGACTATCTCCACAAAAAATGTGTGCACGCATACACTGATCAGGCAGTTTTAGGGGATCCGTTTGTCCACTTTAATGGCCACTGCCTTAATTTAAGTTTGCATGATTTTTTTTCAGGTTTATTTCAGTAGATTTCTAACAGATTGTCTTGTCCTCACACTACCAGCCCTCTCTGCTCCTACCTCTGTCTCTCTACCAGTCCATTTACCATCTGATACCATAATTCCATCTGATTTCATAAATGAATAGCTTTCCATTTACATTAATATTCAGATATATCAATGTTCCCTTTTATGTACAGAGTAGATTATTACCTACCTGTTGATTTTTTTTTTTAAGATTTTATTTATTCATTTGACACAGAATGAGAGAGAAAGCACAAGCAGGGGGAGGTGCAGTCAGAGGGAGAAGGAAAGGGAGAAGCAGGCTCCCCATAGGGCTGGGAGCCTGATATGAGGCTTGATCCCAGGACCTGGGATCATGACCTAAGCCGAAGGCAGACACTTAACCGACTGAGCCACCCAGGCTCCCCTGCTTTTGATTTTTATCATCTGGCACCTCATCACCTCTATAGTCCCCCTCCTATTTCATCATCTTCCAGCAATATTTTGGCACTTACTTTTCATGCACCTCATATCTCTGTGCCTTTGCCTCTGCTGTTTCTTCTGTGTGAAATGTAGCCCCTCCTCCTCTAAGCCTGTGGACTCCTGTACTCTTACTCATCTTTCAGAAACCTGGTTAGGTGCCAGATCCTCTCTGTAAAGTCTGCTCATCCCTGCAGAGTTAATCATGTCTTCTGTATTGCTTATTTGTAATTGCACATACTATATAGTACTGTAATCCTTTTTGTACATCTGTATCCCATACTAGATGAAAAGCTTCTTTGGGATAGGGATTGTGTCTTGTAATTTTTGTATCTTCACCTGTCATATCACCTAATCTGTCTGTGAGGTAGTATATTTCTTGAGGGTGCTTAACGTTTTTTTCTTAAATATCTTAAATAGAATTTTGTCTTTTAACTTAAACTGTTACCATTCATAAGCCTTGAACAAAGGCAAACAAGTGCATACCTAATGGGAGTTACCAGTTTAATGGAGTACAGACTCAATTCAGTTAAAAGTCATTGAAGTCTTGGCTTATAGAAGTCTCTGTCAGAGGGTAGGAGTGAGTGAGGAGACTGATATTTCCGTAACTGTAGTTTCAGGGAAACTACATTAGTAGCTTTCTTTTGCATAGTGCCCGGTAGTTTTTACAGAGGGATTTCCAACTTCATTCATTCATTCCTCCCAACGGTTCTTTGAAGTTGGAAGTTTCTTTACATGTACTCTTCCTTGTGCCTTGAAAGTTTTTTACTTGTCTTTGAGCCCCCAGCTTTTCCTTTAGGTCTTGGCTTAAAGACCTTTTTTCCCTTCCTTTCTCCCTTACCTAAAGTTGAAGTCAGCCTACTGCTTTGCCTGTAGGATAGTCTCTTTCTTTCTTATATCATCCTGTTTGTTTCCTTCATAGCTCTTATTATAGTCTAAAAGTATCTTGCTTATTTATTTGTTTACTTGTTTGTGGTTATCTCCCCCTCTAAAATGTGCACCCTATGAGAGCAGGGACCTTTTTCATCAGCCTGGATCCCCAGCACCTAATGCAATATTTGGGATGTGGTGTGTACTTGCATTGTTGAACAAATGAATGAATGATGTTGTTCCGTTTTATAGACAAAAGAAACCTGATTCCGAGTATATGAAAAATCTGGATTTATACAACAGATAAACTGTGAATTCGTTATGTATTGAAATCCTGCTCTTGTGCCAGGCACTGTACTGAGCACTGGATACATAGAGACAAATAAGAAAGCTGCTACACTTGTATTAGCACATTGTCTCCAAGTCATGTGTACTTTATTATATAGTAAAAAACTAAAAAGGAATTATTTAAGAATAGCAAAGAGATCATATTTCTTAATCCAGTAATATCTAGTAAGTACTTAAATTGGTGAGAGAACTCAGAAAGAGAGGATTGTACAAGAGCAGACTTTATAAAGTGATGGAAATAACCTGTATTTTGCTTTAGGTGGTGTTTATAGATCTATATAGTTGTAAAAATTCATCAAATTTAGCACTTAAAGCTCAACAGGCTACACTATAAATTATGACTCAATATAAAATCAGATAAATTGAAACAAGCATTATTTAGGCACTGAGGATACAGTGGTGACCTAAACAAATAAGGTGTCTGCTTTTGTAGATCTTACATTCTGATTGGGGACATGATGGATGTAGCCATTAAAATTCATGTTTCCAAATGATGCTAAGAAATTGGGAAATGTTCCTGATATAAAGTGAAAAAAGTAAGATATGGACTGTATATACAACATGGTCTCAGTTTTAGTTTTTAAGTATTTAAAACATATATTTACAGAACAAAAAAAGTGTGAAATGTTATCAACTCTTGACCGATAGGATTAAAAGTTATTTTTTATACTTTTCTAAATTTTGTAAAATAAATGCTATTTTTGATAATCCTGAAAATAAAAATAAAAAATAAAGTGTACAAAATATACATTATACTCAACAGTTAGGAGGTAATAGTTTTCCCCTCAGAATATCTAAAATATCTGCAGTAGCTCAACATATATCAAGCAGGTTCATAGGAAATAGCTATTTTTAAATTTTTTTAATTTCTTGTTTGATTTTTCTGTATTTCATATTTGTTTGCTAAAAGTCAACCTTAATAAATATATTTAAATTGATTTAATTAAGCTTCATAGGCTGTATTATTTTTCTTTATAAAGCTTTTCTGTAGTTAAATTGAAGTTTATCAAAAACTTACTTCGAAAAGTAGATTGCACTCAGACTGTTGTATTAATTATTACTTTGTTGTAGGAGATAAGAGTGCTTTTTATTACCATATTACCACAGAGTAATGTTTTACTGAGGAGTTATGTCAAGAGAACAGCATTTTTTGAAGTAGATTTTTAAAAGTATTGATGCCTTTTATTCTCTGACATTTGTGGGCTAGGACAGGAAATGCTAAACTTAGGAATCTAAGTCAAGGTTTTCATCTTTAAATTCCTATTTATTTACTTTTTGACTTTGAGCGATTTAACCTCGCATGACTTTTTAAGTTTGCAATATACAGAATAATACCCAAAGTTACTCTACATTTAATAAACATTTACTGAATAGCTACTACTTCAGAATATCTTACTGGGTGTTGGGGTCAATAGTAATGTCAGACATTCATTGCCAAGATCTAGAAGATAAGTGTAAAATAATTACAGTACTATGTGGTGAGTGAGAAGGGGACTGACATTAATGCTCTGCATTCAATCGTTTAAATCATTCATAAAACACCTGTGAGGTATCTACTTTGTGCCAGGGAGAGTGGTAGGGACATATGAGTCAGCTTTATAAGCAGATGACAGTGGTGTGATAGAAGAAACATGAAGAAAAAGGGCTTGGAAGTACAGGAGGAAGTGATTGATTTTGCTTTGTGAAATCAAGGAAGACATTTGGAGAAGGTGGTATTTGACCCTAATCTTAAGGGGTCTACACACATTTGTCCAGTAGACTAGAGGTAGAAAGACAGAAGGAGTTCCTTATGCAAAGAACACAGGAGGGCAGCTACCAGGGAATAGCTTTGGGTGGCTTCAAGGATGTAAGAGATGGGAGCTGAAGCTGTCAAAGCAGCCATGCCAAGCTGTAGAGCTTTACTTTATTAAATCAATGATCTATAGCAGTGCCATCCGAAAAACATGATGGAAATGTTCTCTGGGCTGTCAGCTCTAGTAGCCGCTAGTACCATGTCACTGTTGATCTGGTGATACGGAACTAGTTTGTCTTAGAAACTGAATTTTGAATTTTACTTAATTTAAATTTAAAGTTAATAGCTGTATGTGTGTATTAATCATGCTTTTTATTTTCTATATTTATGATGCTTTGACATCTTGGGGGCCAAGAAGAACCTACCCCTTCCCAGGAGTAGCTAATTCCTAGAGAGAGTAAACCACCTGCCTGTAACCACACTTTTCATATGCAGACCACTTTTATCTCCTTTATCTCACTCTCACTGACCACGCCAGTATTTCTCCTGCGCTAATCACCCAGGGCTAAGTAGTAGACAACTAGGGACTACCCCAGTAGCCCAGAGCCCACGGAAATTATTCCTCCACCTTTTCCATGGAAACCACAGTAAAGATTTGTGCCGGTGCTTTCCTTTTGGCTTCCTCCTGACCAAATCTGGTACTTCCATATGTGGCCCTGTGTGGCACGGCGTACCCCCTCTTGGGAATTACAAACAATAAACTTTTCTTTCAAGGCAATTGTCTCCTTGTCTGTCATCTTACCATACCTGGTTAAAATAAAATCCCAGGTACAAATCAAAGCAGTGTGGCTAGTGGCTACCCTTTTCAACAACAACTGATCTATAGATGGACCCCTTCTCCCCAGAAACAGTTCTTTTCATTTCCAGAACTTTAATTCATTCAGAGAATCTATATGGGGTGTCTCCACTTTGGTTATGAGAGTAGAACAGCCAACATAACAAGCAAGGTTCTTGTCCTTACAGGGCTTCATTCTGGCAACTAAAAGATTATATCCCCAAAGATTTCAACTATATACTGTTAGCTATAGAGATGTTACTTCAGCAAGTTGAGTTGGCAATATTCTTTCAAGGGAGTTGCTACCAATCTCCATAATCTATTAGTAAAAGTTATTTTATTATATATCTTCTCTGTGCCAGGCACTGTTCCACGTTCTATACATATAATGTATAAAGAGGTCGTCTCATTTAGAGCTCATAACAAACCTTTGGCATGGTGTTGTATCAAAAGTAGTTTCATTTTGGAAGAATTTGTCAAGCCAGTCTTTTCTTTTAATACTTGAATAGTAAGAACAATTATGTCTGGGAGTAGTTTTACCAAAAGAAGAACAGATACAATTTAAATGTATTGGATTTGATTCATGGTGATTGAGAACAGGTTTTGGATTTATTGTCCTGTGCTAAACCTGCTTATTAAGCTGTAGTTTACCCACATGAAAAATGGGAATAATAATGATACTACTAAATACAGCTGTTTAAACTAACACAGCTTAACAGAGTTAAATAAGATAATACACTTGTGCTCTTAGAATAGTCTTAACAGTCATTAGCATGCCTTGGCACATAATCTTTAGTTTTTCTCTTTTTCTTGACTAAGTTATTTCTACATAGTGCTTAACAAGATACCAGGTAAGCACTCAGTGAAGATTGTCAAAGGATAACGTTTTAAGAACAGAAAGGATTCTCTGCAGAGGCTTGGCACTAAGCAACATGTGATGAACGCATGCTGAAATGTTTATCTTGGTTTCCTTATGTGTCTGTCTTCATAGACATAGGGACAATTTTATTTATTCACTTATATTCCCTAAACCCCCCAAGACAGTACTTTGTAGTCCTGAAGGCATTTAATGAACACTTAGGGAATAAAATGTATCTAATAATGAGAACACTCAGTGTATGATAACTTTAGTTCTTTAAAATAGTGGTTTTTAGACATTTCTTAAGTAATCACTATGTCTTCCCAAAAATGTAAGCATTGAAGACATGTTCTGCCTGAAATCCTAAATCAAGAGTAAAATATTCATTTTTGGGTATTCTGTTGTATGATTTTAGACATGAAGGAAATGTTTTCTAAACATATATGACTTTCGTTTGTAATTATGGTGATGATTATTCCTGAAAAACAACCAAAGATAAACGCAAATATACTTAGTATGAGGATAGTGAAATAGGATATTTGACACAGGATCTATTTTTCAAAGTTTTGTGTTCCACTTTTACAGGTCTTAAGTTAGCCCACAGATAAAACAAGGTGGTCTCAGGTAGAGGTGGCTTGATTCTGCTATTTATATGTAGTGTTAGAGATAAGTTAGTTTCAAGATGAACAAGAGAAGTAAAGAATAGGTAAAGAGTAAGCTCACGAACGACCCGCGCTGTTTGAGCTCTGTTAACGAGAGGGCCGCACGCTGTTAAATCTGTCCATGTTCAGTTTCAGAATGGCTTCGGTTACTGCCTTTCCTCGGTGTACTTGCACTACTTGGCTACCTTGCAATTCGTCCATTCCTCCCGAAGAAAAAACAACAGAAGGATAGCTTGATTAATCTTAAAATACAAAAGGAAAATCCCAAAGTGGTGAATGAAATAAACATTGAAGATCTGTGTCTCACTAAAGCAGCTTACTGTATGTTGGCGTTCTAAGACGGTAAGATGTGCGCTCACACATACTCTAAAACCGTGCAAAGTTGCTCTGCTTCTGAAATCATCAGTTTCGAGGTTCTGGGAGATGAACGATTTTTCCACAGTGTTCAGTACTGAGCATCTATATTCCTAAGTTAAAGTTTGCGTTTTATGATGGATATTGCCTTACATTAAAAAAGTTATGGCCTCAAGGAAGGATAGAAATCTGATGCTTCAAAGCTCATGTCTGCCACTGATAGTTTGACTTTGGTTGGGCAGGCTACTTAATCTTTAGTCTCTGATGTTCAGGGTTTTTTTTTTCCTGATAATATGTCAACATCATAGACATTTTTTAGGACTTAGTGAGATGCTGTATGTACAGTACCTTATATAGAGATGAGCTAATAAATGGCACCTATAATTATGGATGACTTTTAATGTGGAAATAATGAGGAGTATGGAGTGATAAGTATTATAAGTAGCTGGTGAGATTTGTTTTCTTCTAGTCTGTGATCATAGGTTATTTGAAGTTTTAAGTACAGTAGTGTTCATCACAATGTTTTTTGTAATAGCAAGGTTTTGGAAATCTAGGTATCTGATAATGGGAATGATTAAAGGTATGGTATAATACAAATTATGGGATATTAGGAAGCTATTACAAATCATATTTTTAAAGACTATTTTAATGACGAGAGCGTGATGTAATTAATAGGAAAAGCATAGTACAGTATGATCCCAGTTTTGTTTTCTAAAAAAGGAATACATATAGTAAATGCAGAGGAAAAAATATATCAAAATCTTGGTATTGTAACTTATGAGTGAATTTTTTTAAGATGCATTTTTAAATTTTTTTCAAAAATTTTATAGTATGTATGAGTTTTATAATTAGCATGAAATGTATTTTGAATTTAAATTGCAATTGACCCTTGAACAACATGGAGGTTGGGGCAACCACCCCCTGCAGAGTCAAATCTGGGTATAATTTTTGACTCCCCCAAAACTTAATAGCCTACTGTTGACTAGAAACCCTACTGATGACATAAACAGTCATTAACACATACTTTGTATGTTAGATATATTACGTACTTTATTCTTACAATGAAGCAAGCTAGAGAAAAAATGTTAGAAAACCATAAGGAAGAAAAAATTCGTTTACAGTACTGTACTGTGTATATTGAAAAAAAAATCCATAGTAAAGTGGAGCCACACAGTTCACACCTGTGTTCAAGGGTCAACTGTACATTCTTTTCAAATTTAAATAAATGAAGAGGTGAGCTCTAATTTGGAGTTCCACAGAGAACAAGAGCTTATTCTGATCCCCCTTTAAACCTGTTTGATTGACTCTTGGAATAATTCAAAGCTTTTTATTTAAGAATCTATATCAAGTAATACATTATGTAAAATTGTTAGATTTGCTGTGATAGTGGAAAGTAGTTTGGTTAAATATAGAATATACATTACTCAGGAAAGCTGTTTGATGATTTTTTTTCACAGTTATATACTTTATAAGAGTATTTCACAAATATTCCTACTTATTAAATCATTTTTAAAGTAACATTTGTAATTCTTTTTCTTTCTAGTTTCCTGCCTGTGATGGTTCACATAATAAACACAATGAATTGACAGGAGATAATGTGGGTCCACTAATACTGAAGAAGAAAGAAGTATAATAGTAATGAATTAGGATTGAATTTAGTTGTGTGCTGTAAAATCTTATAACAATATTTTTTCATTCTTTGTGTATAGAAGATCTTTATGGTGGTCTTAATTATTGCTACTGGTTGAGTATTTCTGCCAATTTATTTTCTTGCTACACTACTGTTTATATTTGATACTTTGGATATTCAAACAATCATTTGTATAGAAATTAAATTGTACAACCCTTTCATTCTTACTTCAAAGACTTAGTGTATCTTCCTAAATAAAACCAACACTCTTGGTTTTAACTAACTGATAAAATTCTGTTTTTGGCAGTGGGTCCAAAGCTCTTCCTTTGAATATCAATATTTTCTATTGAATCTACACTTAAAGTTTTTTTCCCTACATACACTATTAAATATGTTCTTTTTCAGTCCCCTTCTGTTTTGCTCATTTGAAGTGATTTTTCCTCTTGGCCTTCCACACTTCGTTCTTTTCAGATCAATAAGAAAAATATTGCTCTCAAGAATTACTTGAGTTTTTAAAGAGATAAATGCTTTGCTTTATAAAGACTGTGTCTAATAAGTGTGACTGTCCCAATTTCAGAAAAGACATGAACTGGATATAGAAAGTTCCAAAAAGGAACAGTTATTTACACTATAAAAAATTTGTTTACTTTACAAAAGGCTTGTTTGTGTTTGTTTAGGTGTGTGTTTTATAAAAGAATCTTTGAACTGTGACTCAGTTGACAGGGTGGGATGGGGTGGCAAGGGTACTTATACTAAACTCTGGAGCTGCTGCAATTTGAAGGCTAATTAGAAATAAACATAAAATATATCTGAATTCATATTAAAATGATAAATCAGTGTTCAAAATTGTATACATTTTTCTCTTTATAACAATGTAAGCCAATAAAACATAAAATACAAAAATGTTGCAAAATAAACTTACTGGAGAACCTTTAAAACTTTTGTAAATTTTTAGCCTAAGTCTATTTGGTTTTATTGTATATTATTGTTCTTATATTAATAGCTATCCTTAAGTCTGTTAAAGGTACAATCCTGTCAGTTTACTGTGTCTTTTTTATATGAAAAGAAGGTATGGGAGGCAGACATATTTAATTCTCCCAATAATAATTAAAGCTAATAGCAAGTGTATATACGAGACCCTGCACTAAGTCCAGTACCTATATTTGTAATTTATTACATGTAATGTCAATAGGTTCTATTGTGTGATCTTTGATCTTGACTCTTGTGACCAACAGCAGGAATTTTAAAGTTAGAGTTAGAAATGTAGTTGTGATTTTGAGAAGTTTTACAAGTTGTATGTACAAAATAGTTAATCTTTCCTCATGTGCGAAGAGGGAGAAATAATACCACCACTGTCACTATGGCTCTGGGTGTTCTTTCCTACAACCTTCTCTTCGACGCTCTTAAGAGGCTTCACTGTCGGATGAAGCAATTATTTTTCCATTGTTGATCACAAGACTTTGGGGAAAATCTTCCTTACCAAAAGTTTGAATATCCATGGTCTGTGGTCATGAAATGCTTTTCTTTAAAATTATTTACTGCAGCACAACATGTATATTCTAGTGGTTCCCATATTTAAATTTCCCAAGAGAAGGTAAAATTTTCTAAAAATATGGAGACTAAAATGGAATTATCAACTTTAAATTTTGTCAACTAAACATATAAAGAATTGAAAACTAATTATCTCATAAAAGATAACTTTAATACCCCAAAAGTATAAGGGCTATACTCTCAGAATAGTTTTTGTTCCCCACATTTTCAATTTTTAAAATATGTTAAAGAGCTGTGTCCAAATATTTTCCTACCTGTGCAGATTTTTCAGAAGCCTGGGGCTGGTAGCAAGCTGTTATTTTAATGACTCCCTTTACATAAGCATTATTACCAGTTGCTGTCACTTCCTCTTGTAAATTCACAGAATTCTACCATGTCTGCTTTAAAAAATGGGTATCTAATAACTGCTTCTGAATTGTTACAACAGAAGATAATAGCTCTTGAAATACATATCTTGGGTTTCTAGAACCTTTAAGAAACAACTCTGTCACTGTCATGTGATTGTTTTGAGGCCTGCTTCTCCTTACCCAGGGAACTGCTCATTGCTTTACTCAGCAAATGGGCACTACCATTGCATAAATATCAGCTATCCAAAACTGTTGAGCAGGCTTGAGGTATTAATGACTCATTCGTATGGGTAATTAAGCAAGTTGTATTATGAAAACACCTTACATTTCAGCTTTGAGTTCAATGCCTCATATGATGATTCATTGAATTGCTTTTGTATTTTGTAACCTAATTTGTTAATAAGTTTATGGGAAGCTACTTAAGCCAGTTGCTGATCATAGAGTTCTACCTTCCTTATTGTGATTCCTATAGTTTTCCAATGGAAACATGCTGTCAGACCCTCCTGCAAAGAGTGTTTTAAAACTCTACTGTTCAATAGGGTTCTTAAATTATGGTGGTGGTTTTATTAACTAACTGCCAGAAACATCTAAGAATTGAGTGCCTCAGGTCCCCATCTTCAGAATCTGCTTATTTTTACTTCACAACTAATTCTGATAAATTTGGTTATCTGGTTTCTGCTCCTAAAAAAAAGAAGAAGAAGAAAAGAAAAGTCAAAAGAATGGACAGGGTAAGCAATAAAATGTAAGAGCTGATAGCAGGGGAGGGAACCAAACAATAAATTTAATTGAACATTAAAAGCATCACAGCTTGAGAATTTAACATAGGACCCTGCACACCACAGTCCCTGAGAGCATCTCTGTGATGAAATTATCCAAGTGATGTTTCATTAGGGTAGTATACGGTATTTAAGAAGGTAGGGTATGTGTTGTGTTTGGTGATACCAGTTTCCACTTCAAAATAGTGATAAGTTTAGTTTCCCAGGCGGGAAATTTACGCAGAAAATATCTTGACTCATTCTTAAATATTTGGAGGGTTATAAGAAGTTTTTCTATTTAATTGAAACATTTTTCAAGTTTAATGATGGTAATTCATACATAATTTAATTTGTTAGAGTATGAGGAAAACTAAAGGAACAGTGATGTAAGCCACACAAATCATGTTAGAGGACCTCCACCTTTGGGAGGATAAAATATGCTTGTTTGAAAACCACTCAGTGGCAGTTCCTTGACTTCCTGGATTGCTGGCCATGGCGTCCCTTTGCAGCAGAGGCTGGATGGCAGAGGGCTCCCATAACTGTTTTGTTTTGTTCTGTTTTAGCTATGCCGCATCATCTGAAGTTGTGTTTTAGTTTGTCACGGTAGTCTTTTCCTGGAAGCTCGCTTTATTTTATCATGTTCGGATAGTGAGTACTTTCATCTTTTGCAGAAATCCAGTTTAGTGGAGTCATGTTATAGCAAGCATTTTAATATAAGAAGTAGACAGTCCATATTAATTATTAGTGATTGTATTATGTCATTTTATGTTAGTTACGGTCTTGAAGGACATTGAAAATCTGTTCAGAGAAGCATATTTATGTTACTCAGAGATGACATCACCCTCTAATTGTCCTTTGGTTTAAATATTTGATTCTTTATTACTCAGCCATCAGAAAGAACGATTACCCAACATTTGCAGCAACATGGGACTGGAGGAGATAATGCTAAGTGAAATAAGTCAAGCAAAGACAATTATATGGTTTCACTCATTTATGGAACATAAGGAATAGCAGGGAGATCTGTAGGAGAAGGAAGGGAAGAATGAAGGGGAGGTAAACAGAAGGGGGAATGAACCACGAGAGACTGTGAACTCTGGGAAACAAACAGGCCTTCAGAGGGGCGGGGGGCGGGGGAATGGGATAGTCCAGTGATGGGTAGTAAGGAGGGCATGTATTGCATGGTGCACTGGGTGTTATACGCAAGTAATGAATCATGGAATTTACATCAAAAGCTAGGGATGTACTGTATGGTGACTAACATAACATCATAAAAAAATTAAAAAATAAATACACATTTGATTCTTTGCTTAGAGTATATCTGTGACTATTCTCTGGTGTCAAGTTCAATATTTACAGTTGTCAAATAGATCAGCCATGGTGTTAACAAATTCCTGATCTCTCTTAGAAGGTTGAAATTTTCCAAAAAGGGGAAAAGGGTAGTAAATTGCGTAATTACAGAGGTGAACCCTGTACTAGTGAGAAAATAAAAAATGTCAAGAAATAATTCACTAAATTTTCAAGTTTCCTGTAATTTTCCATTAGCATCCATCATACATTCCTCTGCCTTATCACACTGAAGATAGGAATCCATAACACCCATTCAACAAATTTAATAAGCTCAAAACTTAGAAGTACAGTCTTCAGCTATGTTGAATGATGCCAAGAAGTGAAATAAGATGACGATTGAACGATGTTCATTTTAACATGCTACATACAACTGTATATGTAACACATTGGAAAACCTAGAGGAAATGGATAATTTCCTAGAAAAACAAATGACTGGAAGTGACCCAAGATGAAATTTAAAATGTTAGTAGATTATCAAATGAGAACATAAAAGTTTTTAAATCCATAATTTAAAAAGTATTTGGGGCGCCTAAGTGGCACAGTCTGTTAAGTGTCCTACTCTTGGTTTTGGCTCAGGTCCTGAGCTCAGAGTCACAAGATCGAGCCCCGAGTGTGGTTCTGTGCTTGGTGTGGAGTCTGTTTGTGATTCTCTGTCCCTACCCCCCATGCGTTGCATATTCTTTCTCTCTCTAAAATAAATAAATCTTAAAAAATAAAAAGTACTAAGACTGCAAGAAAAATAAATTACCTCTAATTTTTTAAATAGGAAAAACTTCCCAACTCATTTCATATAGAACAATATGAAAAGTTGATAAACACAAACTCAAAGCAATCTCACTTATACATATCAATGAAAATTCTAAACAATGCAGCACAGTTAAAAAAAAAAGGTTAATATACTGTGGCAAAGAGAATTTTATTCCAGGAATTAAAGAGTATTTTGATGAGTAAATCTATTAACACAAGTACATAAATGAATTAAAAAATAAAAGATGATCATATCAATAGATGCTGAAAGAACTATTGCTAAGATTCAATACCCATACCTAATCAAGATTCTTCAATAAAATAGAAATTGAAGGAAGCTATTTAAATACAATGAAGGTTATTTATGAAAAGCCTGCAAGTATTTAAAATCAAACTCTTATTTAAAATCAGGAACTAGCAGGAATGAATGCCTACTGTCGTTATATAATATTAAAAATTATCTTGGAGGATCCAGGGAATGTGACAAGACTAAAAAGTGAAATAATCAGTACAAATATAGGAAAATAGAAAACTGTTGATGTAATTATATACCTAGGAAACCACAGAGATTAGGAAAAACAGAATTAAAGAGAGTTTGTAAGGTATTTAGAAACAAGATGAATCTACCGAATTTAATAGCAATAAGCACCTTGAAATGCTAATGGAAAAAATATTTCATTCACAATAGTGAAAAAAATTAATAAAGGTAAAATAAGTTTATCAAGAAAGGTAAAAGACCACGGGGGGGGGACCTATGAAAATGTTACTAAAAGCAATTGAATGACATTTTAAACACATGAAAAAAAACTTGCTAGTGTAAAAATATAAATCTTAAAATTAATATATATGGGCACCTGGGTGGGTCAGTTAAGTGTCCAGCTCTTGATCTCAGCTTGGGTCTTGATCTCAGGGTTGTGAGCTCAGGTTCCACATGGGGCTCCACGTTATGCATGGAGCCTACTTCAAAAATAAAAAATTAATACATAAATTTAATAACATTAGAATCCCAAGAGTATTTAAAAATTGGATTAAGTTATCTTAACATTCATATAGAAGAATAGTCAGAAAATTCTACCAAAAAAAAAAAAAAAAAAACTATTGAGAGGAAATTTGCTCACCAGATACCAGCATATACTATAGACCCATCAAAATCAAGTTAGTTAACATAAGAAAAGCAATTGCATTAAACAAGAATAAACAAGATTGATAGAAAAGAATTGAGACTAAATATGAACATTAAATATGAACATTTAATATATGACAAATGTGTTTCAATTCAAAGAGAACAAAATTGGATTCCCAATTTATGCTAAAGGTTTTGATGTGACACATAAAATGTTTAAAATCATTTAAAGGTAGAGAGTGGAAGCCTGGGGGAGAGGGAGAGAAAATAGACTAATGACAGGGAAAACCTATGTAGCAAAATTAACTTTTTGTGATAGGGATAAAGTCCAATATTAATAATATCAACATGGAGAAAATTGCAATGTGGGTTACGAAGAGTTAACATCTATACTAACATGTATCGTATAATATGTAGTGATAATATGTAATGTACAATGAGCACTTACAGGAACACACAACACAAAAATATAGGTAAATAATATAAAGACATAACCATAGAAAAGTAAATCCAAATGACCAAAATGTATAAAATTATGTTCAAGCTCACTAGTGATCAAAGAAATGCGAACAAAGCATTAGAGGATTGTCGTTTTGGACCCATTAGATGGCCACAGATCAAGAAGAAGAATATCCACTGTTGGTGAGGATTTGGGAGTAGAGGAGCAAGTACCCTTATACATTGCTGATAAGAAATATGGATTGAGGGGCGCCTGGGTGGCACAGCGATTAAGCGTCTGCCTTTGGCTCAGGGCGTGATCCCGGCGTTATGGGATGGAGCCCCACATCAGGCTCTTCTGCTATGAGCCTGCTTCTTCCTCTCCCACTCCCTGCTTCTGTTCTCTCTCTCTGGCTGTCTCTATCTCTGTCGAATAAATAAAATCTTTACAAAAAAATATGGATTGATACAGATTTTTTGGAAAATAGCTTGGTAACTTTTGAGAAAAAATGTCACAGAAATCCTACAGAAATAAAATCAGTATGTATGGAGACGTGTGTGTATGTTTTTTATTGCAACATTGATCTTTGTGGAAAATACAAATCAGAACTATATTAATTGATTCAGCATTTTTTTTAAAGATTTTATTTATTTATTTGACAGAGATAGAGACAGCCAGCGAGAGAGGGAACACAAGCAGGGGGAGTGGGAGAGGAAGAAGCAGGCTCATAGCTGAGGAGCCTGATGTGGGGCTCGATCCCATAACGCCGGGATCACACCCTGAGCCAAAGGCAGACGCTTAACCGCTGTGCCACCCAGGCGCCCCTTGATTCAGCATTTCTATGCGGTAGTGATAAAAAGCAAGATGAAGTATGGCATGTTTAATCCCCCAATCCCTTTATATGACAATAAATTTCTGTGTATATACATACACACTTGTATGGATATATACACTCTCAGTTTGGGTCATGTGTGTATATGTATACATATTTTCATATGATTTTATGAGTGTGGAGAAAAATGGGAATGAAATCTTCTAATGAGGATGACATTATTTGTCTGGAGAGGGTAGGTGAATTAAAGATGGGAATTTGAGTGGGAAAAGAGGAAAGAGTAAGCAAAAAAGAGAAAAAAGTACTAAATTCCATGTATGATATCCCATTTTGAATTACATGTATTAAATGTCTGTATACACTGTAAGAAAATGTAAATCAATAATTGGTATTGATAACATGAAGGTCATTGATGACCTTATCCAGAGCACTTTTAGTTAAGTGGGACAAAGAATGAAGTAAAATTCCTATTACAGTAGTTTTAATAATAAGTGGTAAGACATCACACTACGATAAACTGTTTAGCAAAATAATGCCGATAAAAATAAACCCAAAAAACGAGTAAAAAAAAATGATAAAGCGGGGCACCTGGGTGGCTCAGTTGGTTGAGTGACTCTTTCAGCTCAGGTCATGATCCTGGAGTCCCCGGATTGAGTCTGCCCTGCGCGGGGTCTGCTTCTCCCTCTGACCCTCCCGGTCTCGTGCTGTCTTGCGCTCTCATACTCTCTCAAATAATTAAATAAAATCTTAAAAAAAAAAAAAAAGGAGATAGAGTCACTACATGTTACGGCTATGAATGAGGCAAATTGGCCCCTGGGTTGTTTATTCGCTCAAAAACCCACTGGCACCATATCAAAATTTTATACATCCGTTTGTTTTAAACATAGTTTAATCAGAGTTTCAGCTATTTAGAGCTTTGCTGCTTTACATACCCTATGAAACTATGTCTAAAATCTGCTTGCCACAGATAAAATAAGTCTTGGGTTATAAAGTCCCTAACCTGCTGCTGCTCTTTAGAGTTCTCTGACCCAGAGACTCCCTCCCGGCCAAGTGCTAGACACGTAAGCCCTCCTTCTGATGCCTTTCTCCCCCAGGAGCTCCCTTGCCATCCTCCCCTTCTGAATGACCTCCTTGCCTTAAGCCTCTGGATGGTCTGGTGGTGTTGGGCCTTCCCCAGTACGCAACCTTCAGAGTATCACCCGAAAAAAGCTTGTGTGTTCTGCTGCCACCTCATGGCCATATTTTTCCTCTGTGATCGGCCTTGAAATGCTCAAACTCACCCCCTTTCACTAGATAATAATAAAAGTAAAAATTCACAAGGAAGATATACCAATTCTAAAATTGTAGATACCTAATAATATATCTTCAAAGTAAATAAGGCCAAAATTAATAGAATTATAGAGTAATTAATAAATTCACAAATACGCAGATTTTAACGCATCATTTTTAGTAATTGACTAAATGGACTTAAACAAGGCTACCTAGATGATCTAGAGATGATTAATTGTAATCAACAATTAAATAATCCCTATTCTTTTCAAGTAAACTTGAAATATTTACAAACTTTACCAGATATTAGGCCTAAAGATATCACATTTAAAAATTCATGTATAGGGGCGCCTGGGTGGCACAGCGGTTAAGCGTCTGCCTTCGGCTCAGGGCGTGATCCCGGCGTTATGGGATC
>NC_048228.1:27511163-27562653 GCF_002007445.2 Ailuropoda melanoleuca | reverse complement strand
CCCCCTGCTTGTGTTCCCTCTCTCGCTGGCTGTCTCTATCTCTGTCAAATAAATAAATAAAATCTTAAAAAAAAAAATAAAAATAAAAATAAAAATTCATGTATAGACAACAAAGCACTAGTTTTAGAAATCAATAACAAAAGGTTATCCAGGGGCACCTGGGTGGCTCCATCAGTTAAATGTGTGCCTTTGGCTCAGGTCATGATCCCCAGATCCTGGGATGGAGTCCTGCTTGGGGCTCCCCAGTCAGCAGGGAGCCTGCTTCTCCCTCTCCCTCTGCTCCTTCTCTCTCTCTCATAAATTTAAAAATAGATAAATAGATGATAGATAGATAGATAGATAGATGATCCAAAAGAGATACATAAATTTTAGAAATTATACAATTCCAAATAATTTATGAAACTAAGAAGTAATTATACTAAAATTAGAACATATTTAAAATTGGATGAAGATGAAAAGATTATAGACCAACAAGTGTGCAATATACCTGAATATACTTTAAGGAAAATTTACTAGAAGCAATTCACATTCATGAGAAGGACAACAACATACATTTTTTTTTATTTTATTATATTATGTTAATCACCATACAGTACATCCCCAGATTCCGATGTAAAGTTTGATGCTTCATTAGTTGCGTATAACACCCAGTGCACCATGCAATACGTGCCCTCCTTACTACCCATCACCAGTCTATCCCATTCCCCCACCCCCTCCCCTCTGAAGTCTTCAGTTTGTTTCTCATAGTCCATAGTCTCTCATGTTTCATTCCCCCTTCTGATTACCCCCCTTTTCTTTATCCCTTTCTTCCCCTACCGATCCTCCTAGTTCTTATGTTCCATAGATGAGAGAAATCATATGATAATTGTCTTTCTCTGCTTGACTTATTTCACTTAGCATTATCTCCTCCAGTGCCGTCCATGTTGCAGCAAATGTTGAGAATTCGTTCTTTCTGATAGCTGAGTAATATTCCATTGTATATATGGACCACAGCTTCTTAATCCAGTCATCTGTTGAAGGGCATCTCGGCTCCTTCCATGATTTGGCTATTGTGGACAATGCAGCTATGAACATTGGGGTGCATATGGCCCTTCTCTTTACTACGTCTGTATCTTTGGGGTAAACACCCAGTAGTGCAATGGCTGGGTCATAGGGTAGTTCAATTTTTAACTTTTTAAGGGACCTCCACACTGTTTTCCAGAGTGGCTGTACCAACTTGCATTCCCACCAACAATGTAGGAGGGATCCCCTTTCTCCACATCCTCTCCAACAATTGTTGTTTCTTGCCTTGTCTATCTTTGCCATTCTAACTGGCGTAAGGTGGTATCTCAGTGTGGTTTTGATTTGAATTTCCCTGATGGCTAATGATTTTGAACATTTTTTCATGTGTCTGTTAGCCATTTGTATGTCTTCATTGGAAAAGTGTCTGTTCATATCTTCTGCCCATTTTATGATTTGTTTATTTGTTTCTCGTGTATTGAGTTTGAGAAGTTCTTTGTAGATCTTGGATACCAGTCCTTTATCTGTGGTGTCCTTTGCAAATATATTCTCCCATTCCGTGGGCTGTCTCTTAGTTTTTTTGACTGTTTCCTTGGCTGTGCAGAAGCTCTTTATCCTGATAAAGTCCCATAAGTTCATTTTATCTTTTATTTCTCTTGCCTTTGGCGATGTGTCGTGAAAAAGGTTGCTCTGGCCGATGTCATAGAAGTTGTTGCCTATGTTCTCCTCTAGAATTTTGATGGATTCCTGTCTCACATTGAGGTCTTTCATCCATTTGGAGTTTATTTTTGTGTATGGTGTGAGAGAGTGGTCAAGTTTCATTCTTTTGCATGTAGCTGTCCAATTTTCCCAGCACCATTTATTGAAGAGACTGTCTTTTTTCCACCGGATGTTTTTTCCTGCTTTATCAAAGATTAGTTGCCCAAAGAGCCGAGGGTCCATTTCTGGGTTCTCTATTCTGTTCCATTGGTCGATGTGTCTGTTTTTGTGCCAGTACCATGCTGTCTTTGTGATCACAGCTTTGTAGTACAGCTCGAAATCCGGCATTGTGATGCCCCCAGCTTTGTTTTTCCTTTTCAACAGTTCCTTGGAGATTCTGGGCCTTTTCTGTTTCCATACAAATTTAAGGACTATTTGTTCCAGTTCTTTGAAAAATGTCCTCGGTATTTTGATCGGGATAGCATTGAAAGTGTAGATTGCTCTGGGTAGTATGGACATTTTAACTATGTTAATTCTTCCAATCCATGAGCATGGAATATTTTTCCATCTTTTTATGTCTTCCTCAATATCTTTCAAAAGTGATCTATAGTTTCTAGGATATAGGTCCTTTACGTCTCTGGTTAAGTTAATTCCAAGGTAACGTATGGTTTTTGGTGTTATTGTAAATGGGATGGATTCCCTAATTTCTCTTTCTTCAGTCTCGTTATTCGTGTATAGAAATGCAACTGATTTCTGGGCATTGATTTTGTATCCTGCCACCTTACTGAATTGTTCTATAACTTCTAATAGTTTGGGAGTGGATTCCTTTGGGTTTTCCATATAGAGTATCATGTCATCTGCAAAGAGAGACAGTTTGACTTCTTCTTTGCCGATTTGGATACCTTTGATCCCTTTTTGTCTTCTGATTGCTGTTGCAAGGACTTCTAGTACTATGTTGAATAATAGTGGCGAGAGTGGGCATCCTTGTCGTGTTCCTGATCTTAAGGGAAAGGCTTCCAGCTTTTCCCCATTGAGAATAATGCTTGCAGTAGGCTTTTCATAGATGGCTTTTATGAGATTGAGAAATGTACCCTCTATTCCTACACTCTGAAGGGTTTTAATCAGGAAAGGATGCTGTATTTTGTCAAATGCTTTTTCTGCATCAATTGAGAGGATCATATGGTTCTTGAGTCTTTTCTTGTTGATATGATGTATCACATTGATTGATTTGCGAGTGTTGAACCATGCTTGCATCCCAGGTATGAATCCCACTTGGTCATGATGGATAATCCTTTTAATGTACTGTTGGATTCTATTAGCAAGGATCTTGTTGAGGATTTTGGCATCCATATTCATTAGAGAAATCGGTCTGTAATTCTCCTTTTTGAGGGGGTCTTTGCCTGGTTTGGGGATCAAGGTAATATTAGCCTCATAGAATGAGTTTGGTAGCTTTCCTTCTGTTTCTATTTTTTGAAATAGCTTTAGGAGAATAGGTATTATTTCTTCTTTGAATGTTTGGTAGAATTCCCCAGGAAAACCGTCTGGGCCTGGAGTTTTATTATTTGGAAGGTTGTTTATCACTGACTCAATTTCTTCATAGTTAATTGGGCCTATTTAAGAAATCTATTTCTTCCTGTTTCAGTCTTGGTAGTTTATAGGTTTCCAGGAAGGCCTCCATGTCTTCCAGATTGCTTAGTTTTTGGGCATATAGCTGTTGATAAAAGTTTCTAATAATCCTTCCAGGACAACAACATACATTTACAGTCTTGTCCAAAGTCTATGTTAGCTTTGCTACCCGCTGTCATAATACAGTCCAAAGGGACCTGGACTGTCTGGACATTCTATAGAATATCACATTTGTTCATTATATGGATCAGTTAAAACAGACTGGGTGAATAAGTAGTGGCAAGTGTGTTCAACATCTGGGACACACGCATCCCTGAGAGTAAAAGAAAACCCTTTGAAGATTAAGGGACCTACCACATGAATAGAGATTTTAAGGGTCCAGTGGTCTGCGGTAGGTTTAAAACAAAGGACAAACGATGGCTTCTTGTATTCCTACTTCCTACCAAGAAGAAGGAAGGACAGTGTCTCACAGGCCTCTTGGGGTTCTGGCGGTAGCATAGTCCAAACTTAGGAATACTGCTCTGACACATTTGCTGAGGGACACAGAAAGCTGCCAGCTTTGACAGGAGCTTAGAGTAAGAAAGAGCTCTGCAGTAGGTCCAAGCCACAGTACAATCAGCTCTACCACTTGGGCCTTACAATCCAGCAGACTCAATCCAGACATTAAAGATACACGCAGTGGGAAAGACATTATGCAGAGTGTAGGGCAAACTGTAATAGAAGGAATCTCAACATAGTCCTATGGGGTTCTCTAGCAAGGCCATGCTATCTGCTGGTAATTATGTATCATATTGTATAGTGTAATTATACACCTTAATAATACTGGATTCAACTGGCAATGGGTATCGAGTGACCATGTGACTAGAACTTCTCATAATGAGCTTGGTTTTGTTAGACCTACTGAGTCATAAGGATAACTTGGCCCCATAGTAACCCATCGTAAGATGGAAGTAGCATGTCAAGGATTAGGCATGAGAAGTACTACAGGGCACACATGTAAGCAGTGTGAGCAGGTGGCCCAGGTTCCCACATCATCAAAAACCATTTCACTAGTTTCTCTTCCTCAGCTTGCAACTATGGTTGTGTAGGTATTCCCATATTGCTTAGGGAGGAAAGGGGTTAAACTTGGTTTATTGAAAGTTCAGCTTAAGATGTGGATGCAAGCCAAAATTTTATGGCTGCCTGCTTCAGCTCTGGAAAGATGGCAAAAACAAACATCCTCCCAGTAGTCAGAACTTTGGACTGTATACCTTGTCATTCATTTTGCATGTATAGGGGGGTGGCCCAAAGTAAGAATGTACTCATCTATGCCTAGTCAAATGGCTTGCTGATAGGTCAGGGGTTGGAAGGAGAAAGTTTGGAAAATTGAAGACAAATCTGGGAAAGAGGCATATGGATGAAACTGTGGAAATAGACAAGATATGAAGATCTTTGTATCGTATATTAACTCTTGCAGAGGGTATCTGCCAACAAGCAAGGCAACAAGATGATTCAGTCAATTGATGTCAGCCAGCTTCTTTCATTGGCCACCTAAGTGCTGGCACCATTGTGCATAAATGTAGTGGCAGGGAGGAATGCTATAAAGAAGCCCAAACAGCAGAAGTTCCTTATGACCAAGGCTGGTGTAGCTACTGCCGCTGAATGTCCAGCCTGCCAATTACAGAGAACAACACTGAGACCTCAAGATGGCACCATCCATCAAGGAGACCATATAGCCACATAGCGGCAAGTTGAATGCATTGAATTCCTCCCATTTAGGGAAGAGAGAAATTACCTTGACTGGAACTGAGACTTATTCTGAGTATGGACTTGCTTTCCCGCTCACAGCGCCTCAAACAGTACCACTATCCAAGGACTAACAGAATGTTTGATCCACAAGCATGGGATCCTGGTCATTGGTGCATTGGACCAAGGAAGACACTTCATAGCACAGTAGTTGCAACAGTGGACTCACGACAATGTGAATCAGTGATCCATCAAAAATCATAAAATCATT
The DNA here is from genome assembly GCF_002007445.2 of Ailuropoda melanoleuca. Lineage (NCBI taxonomy): Eukaryota > Metazoa > Chordata > Mammalia > Carnivora > Ursidae > Ailuropoda > Ailuropoda melanoleuca. The sequence continues at coordinate 27,557,333 of NC_048228.1, read as the reverse complement.
ACAACCAGAACCTGCCAAACTGATAGAGTGATAGAAAAACCTTTGGAAGCCCTTTGAAGTCACAAGGATAGGGCACAGCGTACACTCTACATTGATGACCATTATATGGTCCCATGTCTCCAGCAGACAGGGGATCAAGGGTAGAAGAAAGAGTGGCACATTTACCATCATTCACAGTGACCCGCTTGGGAAATTTTTGCTTCTTATCTCTCTCAATGCTGTTCATATATTCACAAATATAAATTCATATATTCAACTGTATAAACAGAAAAATATTTTGCTTAACAAAAGAAGCACAACTAGCAAAATTAAAAGACAAAAGACAAACTGAAGAAAATATTTGTAATTTATATCACAGACAATTGACTACTCTCTTCTATGTAAAGTCATTTTAAAATAGAAAAGAGAAATACCAAAATCACAAAGGACATGAACAGATAGTTTACAGAAGAAGAAAGGCAAATGACTTTTAAACCAGTGAAAAAGATGCCCACTCACTCATACTCAAAGACATATAAAATTTCACTGCAATACTATCTCTCATTTAACAGACTGGAAAAATCCCACAGTTTGAAAATATATGCTTCTGGTGTGACCTAGAAAAGGCTCTGCCCAAGCACATACACATGCACACACACACACACACACACACTCAAATAAACACACACAAAATATAAACACGTGTTCATTCATTGTGGGATTCTTTATAATCAGAAGATTGGAAGGCACTTTCCTCAGCAGAGGATGGCTCAAAATAATGGGACATGGCCAGAATGTAGTACTATTCAGTGGGAAACAGGAACAAGGACAATTTCTACATACTGATATGGGACAGAAAAGTGCACATAATACGCTCCATTTGTATAATTAGAGGGAGATAATTTTCAACAATAAATATCTATTTGCTTATATTTACTAATATATAAAAAAGAGCAGAAAACCGAAATTAAATAAAAGAAAAAGAAAGTGGGCTAGAATTGTTAAGGGACAGGAAAAGAAGCAAGAGTTTCCAAAAATACCTTTTCATATAGTTTTGACTATGAAACTACATATAGTTTTGACTATGAAACTACATAAATGTTTTACATATCCAAAATCATACATAAATCTTGTTTAAGTAATAATATTGGTATTGCTATTTTGAAATTTTTGAATATTATAAAATAAAACTAATAAATACTACGTTAATAATATTAGGAACCAAGATATTCAGTGTAAGAGAAAAAAGATAAAGGTAAAAGCCCTATGTTACCTTTGAATTATAAATAGCAACTTGATGTCATGTTTTTCATAGTTTTATTTTTTAAATGATTCAAAAACTATGGTAACTTAGGAAACTTTAAAATATTTAGTTATCTTATAGAATTTATGTCCTATAATTGCATTGTTTTATATAACATTTACTTTTTCTCCTCATTAATCAGCACTGAAGGGATTTTGAGTACATATAATCTGTGCTATGAATTATATTCTGAAATCACCAATAATAGTAAAAACAACACTGTTTATATTTTAAAACATGTATTTTATGATTTCTAAAACTTGTACTTTTTAGCAATGTTTACTGACAAGATCTAGATGCAATGATTCTCCAGCCATAGTGAGCATTCCTAACCTTCAGATTTTGGTTTTAACATACCCATTTTCATGGAACGATACCAGTCTTTTGGAGACTAGCTGATTCCAGGTCCGGCGTGGGGAAAATGCATATGAATCTGGGACAGCTTTTTATGCCTGAAAGGAAGAAAGCATTCAAACACTATGGCATCATGTCCAAAGAGTACAGACTCAGTTGTGAAATGTACCAAGGGCCATATTTGGGACAATTTGAGAATCAAAAAATAAATCGTGCTGGGCTGAAACACACTGCATATTTTAAAAAATCGTAAGTTGACATAAAAAGAATACAGGGGAGTTCTGGCTCTGGTGATGATATAACAGCTAGTATTAAACTTAATCACCAGCCAGAAACAACTACAATACCTGGATGCACCTCCTTCAGCTTACTATCGCGGCAGCCCGCTATCCTGTAGATTCAGCCCCATGCTGCATGCTATCCTCCTCACCAAATTGCTCCACTAACACCAAGTCCTTGCTGCACTGTCCAGGGTCCCAGACCTCATCCGTTCCAAAATACGCCTGGTGCTATCTGCCCAGCTGCCCCTAGACTACCATGTAATAGTGAGTCCAGCTTCTTTATAGCTTTCACAAGTCATGTCAACGGTGTGTTGCTAACACAACACGGGCGGTGGGTCCCCCACTGCAGCAGCTGCTGTGGTAGCTCTTCCTGCCGTCAGTGTTCTTCCACAGTATAAAAACGCTGTGGGAGTTTGCAATCCTCAACAACATCTTCATGTAAAGCCACAGATTACCATGCAGCAGCCTGCTGTTAATTATACAAGGTCAGGAGCCTTTGACTCCTTCCACGTTGGCATCTCCTCCTCAAGTACAAAACCAAATTTGGGTAAATGCTTCCTTTTATTCAAGCCATGCACCCTACTGTTGGTGGTAAAAATCACCCATGTGCTGTGGGAGACTGATAATTCAGGACCTCTTCATAGGCTCGAATCTCCAGAGTCTTTCTGATCTAAGGTTGCTGAAACCTTGGTGTATTACAAGCCCACCAAGCTAAAAAGGCTGCCCAGGAAGCAATTAACAATGTCCTTGGAGTTCTGTTTACAATTGATCAGGGGCCATGAATAGAAACACATGGCTCAGGGGCACCTGGGTGGCACAGCGGTTAAGCGTCTGCCTTCGGCTCAGGGCGTGATCCCGGCATTATGGGAGAGCCCCACATCAGGCTCCTCTGCTAGGAGCCTGCTTCTTCCTCTCCCACTCCCCCTGCTTGTGTTCCCTCTCTCGCTGGCTGTCTCTATCTCTGTCGAATAAATAAATAAAATCTTTAAAAAAAAAAAAAGAAACACATGGCTCACCAAAGAAAAATATCTACACACCAAAAAGCTTACATATTACGGGGGAAAAAATCGCTAAATATAAAATAGATGCAAAAGAGGAAAAGGAACATTGAACCTTGTGTACTGAGCAAATGCCAGGTCTAGCAAACAAAATGCTAGTTCTAGATTACTTCCTGATTAAACACACACACACACACACAAGCAATATAAAAACTAATGTTTTATAGATACTGAAAAAAACAGTTTTCAGCAANAAATGCTAGTTCTAGATTACTTCCTGATTAAACACACACACACACACACACAAGCAATATAAAAACTAATGTTTTATAGATACTGAAAAAAACAGTTTTCAGCAAAGTACAAAAACAAAGCATTCCTTTAATTTTATAATTCTTTACTGTGGAATAACTTAGAATGTCATTTGTTTTAAATAATAGAATTGAATACTGAGCAAGGAAATGTAATTTGGATTATAAATTTCTTGCTTTAATAAAAATTCCTTAAATAGTGAAAAATATTAATGAGTAAACAAAGACATAGTTGATAAATTTATAAGGAACAATATTCTTGTATTTAGTTGTTTAAATACTATGAATACTTGAATACTGTACACATGGTTAACTGGTTGTAATTTTAAAATGACATTAATGAAGGTAATTTTTTTATTATGTTCAGTTAACCAACATATAATACATCATTGGTTTTTGATGTAGTGTTCAACAATTCATTAGTTGCGTATAACACCCAGTGCTTGTCACAACACGTGCCCTCCTGAATACCCATCACCCAGTTACCCCATCCCCCAACCTCCTTCCCTCTGTAACCCTCAGTTTGCTTCCCGGAGTCCAGAGTCTCTCATGATTTGTCTCCCTCTCTGATTTCTTCCCATTCAGTTTTCCCTCCCTTCCCCTGCGGTCCTCTGTGCTATTATGTCCCACATAGGAGTGTAACAATATGATAATTGTCTTTGTCTGCTTGATTTATTTCACTTAGCATAATCCCCTCCAGTTCCATCCATGTCAATGCAAATGTTGGGTATTCATCCTTTCTGATGGCTGAGTAATATTCCATTGTATATATAAACCACATCTTTATCCATTCATTTGTTGAAGGGCATCTTGGCTCCTTCCACAGTTTGGCTATTGTGGACATTGCTGCTATGAACATTGGGGTGCATGTGCCCCTAATGAAAGTAATTTTTATAAAAAAGTTTTTATATAGAAAATTTTAAATTCAAATTATTTGAATGCCTGCAACACTACTTTTAAAAGGTAGAGTGTTTTGGTCTAATGAGTATATTAATATTAAATTAAATACTTAAGAAAAAATCTATTAATCACAAAAAATGACAATTTTCCCCTTAATTAAAAAGACATAGTTCCTCATTCTGAAATGATTTATTATACCTTTATCTTTTATTAAGATCAACTTTCTATTTTAAAATCTAATTCTCTTATAAATGTAAAATACTATTTTGTGAATGTAAATATATTTTCATTTACTTATTAGTATGCACTCATGATTTAAACATTAGTCAAAACACTGGGGCAGTTTAGAATTTGAAATTTTTAGAATTTTAGTACTAGAATTAAAATAGTTGAAAATAAGGCATAGGATCTATGCTGAGTTGTAAAAATGTAGAAGAAAATGCTACTAGAACAGCAGCTCTTTTATCTCCTCCCAGTTATGCAGGTGTGTGTGAACTTTTGACAGTTTTAGTGTTATATTTTGTGAAAGGTCCCAGTCTTAAACAGGAATATATATATAGTTTTGGTTTCCTTAAATTATAGTTGCTTCACTTTGCAAATTTATGTGTAAATTTCACATTTTGTGCTGTTTTAGTATTTTACTTATACATAGAAGAGGGAATAGAGAAACCAAGTAATGTCTAGTTCCTGCATTTGGCTTTTGCTAAAGAAGTCTGAATGATTTCTAAGAAGCCATCCACTAAGGCTTCCAACTTTAAAATAAAGAATCTTGACATAAACTGAAACTGCATTTTACTTGTGATTGGTTCTATATAAGCATAGCAGATTTCACCAGCCAGAATTGGAAGGAGATTCTGTATGACTAAAGAAAAGAAAAGCTCACATGGACAAGTCTATTAATCATTCATTTCTGCAGGCTGACTTTAATTCTTTATTTTTACTCATTGAAAAATCATGGTTTATTTCCATTTGTGATTTAATTTTAAATCTATAAATAAATATTACACACAATGTTTCATTTAAAAGCTATTAAATTTGTCATTTTAAGGGTACTGCAGAAGTCAGTCAGTCTAATTTTGGTTCTTTTATTTAACATACCATTCATTCAGAGAGTCACTAAACACAGAATTTGAAATCCATTCTGCTGACTCACTTACTCCTGGCATTTTTTTCTTTTTCTGATGATCTTTTTAACTGAATCACTAAACTGATGGTGAGTTCTACTTCTCCTGTCTGGAGGCTTAGACTATCTTATCTTTCTGTCATTGGGTTCATTTAATTTTTTATTATACCGAGTTTGTAATATGAAAGCAGATTCAGCCTGATGGATTTCTTTAAACTTCCCTAGAGTATTTACAGATTTACTTTGTTCTTAAAATACATAAATACTATTGTGCATTCTATTTACATTGTCTTTAGTAACTTAACCTTGGAATAAAAAAATCATAGGAAAGCTCTGTAATGAAATCACATATTTATTAAATCCTTGGTTCTATGTACAATCTCCACATATTTGCATGTTTTAATTTTTCTCTCATGTAAGATAATTTATTAAAAGAAGCAGGCAGGTGATGGCAAATACACTTTTTAATGAAGTTCTAATTTTGTCAATTCCACATTGATTTTGTTTGGATCATGGCGTGTAAGTACTTTGGGCCCCAGTATGCCAATAATTAGAGCTCCATTTGGAGCTGTGATCAAGATGGCTAAAAATGCTACTGTCATCACATCCTTCGAATATGATTCCAAGTGGGGTGCGCTGATTCTTGCTGTTTCTAGAGCCAGAGGACCTAATACAGCCTGAATTTAGGGGTAAAAAGATGAGGCATAAAGAAAAATGTTAAATAGTTAATACATGAGAATAGTTAATGGCCATGTTAAAACAAACAAAACCTAGTAGTAGGCCATCAGAAAAGAGACAAGCCTTAAAATGCTGAGGAATTTTCATGAATTACTCATCAATTCTATGTTCTCCCTAGCAAATATATCTGGATGAAAAGTGAAATAGTGACAATTCATCGTGTATGCATTTTGGGGCCAATTTTGTATTTTTATCATCTCAACTTTCTCCTGTTTAAATGTCTTTTTTGAGTGCTCATATTACTCTCAGAACCTCAGGAGTTCTAGCCGAAGCATGATTTTGCTTATTTACCTTTACCAGGGACTATAAGGTTCTTGGCTGTAATGAGACAACACAAAATACTAAGGTTTCTTATGGTTCTCTAGGATTTTGTTGCTTATCTTCTCCTTGTTCTTCCTACTTGGGGGGGCAGTGTGTCCAGTAAAACTGACAAGAGGTCTGGAATCTATAAAGTGGACATGAGAGATCACAAAGTAACTTGCCTAATGTTATAGGCAAGTAACATGGTATTCAAAACACCTAGGCTGGTCCCATGGACCTGCTTTTCTAACCGTGACACATAGAGAATTTTGTTGCACAAGAACTCACAAACTTCTGTTTTGGAATAACAATGGGAAAAAGAATCTCAAGACATTATGCTGCCAAGTTAAAAAGTCTAACAACAAGTAGTAATACCTCTTTGTAGGAGGAGAATATCATTGAATCAGAGGGTAAAACTACAAAGTCTCCTCATTCATTCATTCATTCATTCATCATTCATTCTTGTAGGTATGCGATGCTTACTTATTGTGTACCTCCCGCATGCCAGGCACTGTATTAAGTACTAGGGGAGAAATAATGACAGAAGCAGACTCTGTTCCTCTCTTTCCCAGATAGTCTGGTGAGGAGATTTAGTCATTACTTAAAATCATGTAAATTAAATGTATAATTAAAAATAATATATGTGCATTCATGTATGGTGGAGTGGGTGACAAGAGTAGGAAAGATATATTTTTAAAAGAATTAATGTGTCTATACTTTAAAATCATTACATTTATCCCTATAATATTGAGCAAAATGTAAACATTCCTGTATCCAGATATATTCTTCTTTTATATTTTGGGAAAACAGAAAAAAATGTCTCAGAATTTTAGGAAATACTTGTCATTAAAAATATACTTTTTAACTTCAGAAATTTGCTTTTTTAAAACTGAGATTTTAAAAGATTACATCATTTTCAATGAGCAGTTATGATCAATCAAGTATTTTAAAAGTAAGGCTAATAGCTTACATTTTGTAATTAAAGTAACATTCATTTGGAATTTTAACAAATCATCAAAATTAAAAATTATTAAAATGACTTAATATGTTCTTACCTGGACTGTAGCTTTGGGCATCCACGATAAAGCAATAAATATTTTCTCCTTGAAACTAAAGCCAGCAAAACACATCAATACAAATGTAAAAGAAATTCGAATTAATAATGCCAAACTCATGGTAGCAACACAAATGCCTACAACAGATAAAAACAAACATAAACAACAAAATATTTGGGAAGTGGTTCTAAATTTATCCCTAGAAAAAGTGCAAGAGAATATCTGATGGTGGAGGTACCATGAAGATAAGATAGATTACATTTATTTAATTCTGAGCTAATAGTCCTTGAACTTTCACTACAAATGAAAGTATTCAAAAGGGGCTCATGGTATGTAATATTTTCTGTCAGAAAAGAATTCCAATCTGCTTTTCCTCAGATCACTCAGGCAAGGTATTCAGGGCTGTCTTTGGTAACAAAGAACATACGGGGTAACAGAAGAGCAAATGTATGTTATTAACTGTAGCAACATGAGTTTCTGAAGAAGGTTCTTGTAGCATTCAAGACACATTGTAAACAAAATAAAAATTATTCATAGTTTTCTTAAATATTTCCAAATCTTATATTTTTTGTGCCTGTAATTATTCTTACCAATAGCATTTGATTTAAGAGATGCAACAGATACTTCTGATCCAACCAAACCAAAAAGAAGGGGTTGAAAAATACACCATGTAGTTTTAATAATTCTTTGGACTCTAACCTATAGAGAAGAATAATATATTTTTAGTTATTGTGTTTAGTTGTTGTGACACATAAAAATAATTGCATTTTAGAAATTAAAGTCTCTCAACATTTAATGAACTTATATTTTATTTGTAGAAGAAATGTTAAAACTTAAAAATTCAGTAGGTTAATTCCTTTACTCAAACACTTAAGTAGAATTTGATTTAAAAAATCTACAAAGCTTATAGCAGAATTATTTACAATAGCCAAGACATGGAAGCAGCCCACGTGTCCATTGATTGATGAATGGATAAAGAACATGTGGTGTGTGTGTGTATACACACACACACACATATGCACACAATGGAATATTATTCAACCATAAAAAAGAATGAAATCTTGTCATTTGCACCAACATAGATGGGGGCAGAGAGTACAATGGTAAGTGAAATAAATCAAAGAAGGACAAATTTATACACATCCTTGAAGATACAAATTTCTGGAACATCTTCCAACTAGAACAAGAGATTTCCTAAATGTCTATTATAGATGTAAAAAAAAAATACAGTTATTTTATCTTAAAAAATGATGTATTAAAAATATTCACCTTTTCTGTGGACCAATTTATCCCTGCAACAAAACTTAACGCTAGTGTGCATAATCCTCCAGCCGCATGTAAACCAATATGATGGCTGCCCAAGACGGCAGTAACACACATACTCAAAATAAGGAAAGCCCGCTTCGCTGGAAGTTTTGTCTAGAATTAGATATTCAGAAATTAATTTACATTTAATATATAATACAATATTTATATCTTTTACCATTTATTATTGACCCTTTGGTATCATGTCTCTATATGTTATACTAAATAATGTCTAAAATTTTTTCTTTCTTCCTCACCAAATATTTTAGCAGACTTGGTACCGAGTGAAAAAATTTGTAATTATTAAATTTTATCTTCTGCCACATCTCTGATACTAATGTCAGTAAAATGGCTATGGTACTTTAGCTATAAGTGAAGAAGGAAGAAAAGAGACCCATATAAATTGTAGCTCCTATAACACAGCCAGTGAATTCTTAAAAAATAAAGTTTTGAATATCTCTTTAGCTGAGACAGCTGTTACAGAGAAATTAAGATGGAAGTTACAGAAATACAAGAGTAACGGCATATCCTTTAGGAGAGGAAAAGGGTTGAGTTTAATAGTGTTGCCTTAGTCAAAGGCAGTGGGAGTAAATTTAAGTCAGAAAACATGCAGAGATAAATGGCAATCTATTTCCCCAAAAACGTTCAAGGGAAAATTTGAGGGAACAAAGATTAGGGAAAATTGTCAGTGGTCAATAGGCAATTTAATGAATAAAGGGCTGGGTGTAATGGAGAAGGTACTCTGGGTTAAGTACACTTTTCTGATATTCTTATTTGCCAAATTAGGAAGCACAGACTTCAGTCAAGGCCATTGACCTGTATCAATCACAACTGTGCTCCATTTTAAGCAGAGAGTAGCACTAGGGGATTATTTTGGGGAAAGAGAATTAAATATTACATTTAATAGTTCATGGATCTTCCAGAAGTTCAAATTTTTGAAAGAAATGTATAATACCATACTTCTAAAAAACAGATTAACTCTTTATTTACCTGATCTCCACTTGGAAAATATTGAACAAAAATTCCCAAAACAGCTCCTGCCAGTGCACCAATAAGTATGTCCCGAAAAGAGGCAAGGACATTATTAAGTATACTACCTGTAAGGGCACACAATAAGGGAAACATCTCATAGAGTAATATTTTCACATACCTAACATATCAGAAGATCAATTCTAGGTGGTTCATAGAGAAAAGCACATATCTTCTAGAAAAATATACAAAAATGAGCCTTTAATATTCATATACTTGAAAACATAATGATCTATTTGATAAATTAAGTATGTACTCTCAAATAATTTAATAAATACACACAATTCAGAAATGTTCATTGAAAATGTAGGCCAAAAAACAAGGAAGTAATAAGCCACAGTGTGCTCCCTTATAAACACAACCTAAAAGACCAGGTGAGGTGGAAGAATGGACAGAGGTAGGACAAAGGAGCACCTCTGGCACCTTGCACATGTCTGGTAATGTTTCTTCTCTGATATACTGTTATGACAAAGAAACAAATGACTTAAACATAAAATGAAAAATTTAACAACAACAGAAAAAAAAATATTTACTCCAAGGTCAACCCCAGGAGTATTTGAGTCAGCAGTCAACTGAGTTTCCAATATATTTTATGTACCCATATCTGTTGTTTAGAGTAAAAAAATTTTTAAAAAGATGCTACATCACAAAAAAAGTTGTTATGCTATAGGTATTTTAGCTCAATGAGTTGTGTAAATATATATATTTTAGAAATGTTTTTCCATGAAAAAATAATAGAAATACAGGTTGATAACAGCAAGATGTAGAATGGGAAGCCCCAGAAACTTGACCCCACAAAGTTGTTAACTTAACAACAATATACAGTCCAAAAGCCTTAATGGAACTCCACAAACCAATTAAGAAGTTGCAGCAAGAGAAAAATGACTCATCATGTACAAGGAAGCTCCTATAAAATTGTCAGAGGATTTCAGAGCAGAAACCTTACAGAGCAGAAGGGGGTGTAGGGTATATTCAAAGTGTTGAAAGGAAAAAAACTGCCAATGAAGAATATTATTCTAGAAGATTATCTTTCAAAATGAACGAAAAATTAAGACTTACTCAGATAAACAAAAGCTGAAGGAGTTCATTACCACTGCACCTGACTTACAAGAAACGTTAAAGAGAATTCTTCAAGTAGAAGTAAAATGATGTTAGCAACACAAAAGCACAAAATATAAATCTTTGGTAAAGGTAAATACATAGATGAATTCAGAATCCTGTAATACTGTAATGGTGGTAAATAAATCACTTTTAATTCTGCTATAGCATTTAAGATAAAGACATAAAAATAACTGTAAGACTGTATTAATAGGGACACCTTGGTGGCTTAGTCAGTTAAGCATCTGCCTTCAGTACAGGTCATGATTCCAGGTTCCTGGGATCGAGTCCCACATTGGGCTCCCTGCTTAGCGGGGAGTCTTCTTCTCCCTCTCCCTCTGCCTGCCACTCCCCCTGCTTTATGCTCTCTCTCTTTCTGACAAATAAGTAAAGAAAATCTTTTTAAAAAGACCATATTAATAGATATACAACATAAAAAGATATAATTTGTGACATGGATAACAAAGGGAAGAGGGTAAGATGTAAAGGATTAGAATTTTTATATGTGATTGAGATTAAATTATCACTTTAAATTTTTATAACTATAGGGATGGAAAAAGATATTCCATTCAAATGATAACCAAAAGACAGCAGGGTGGTCATACTTATATCAGACAAAATAGAATTTAAGTCAAATACAAATAAGTCACAATAGATAAAGAAGGACATTATATAAGGATAAAAAGGCCAACAGACCCAGAAGTTAGGGTTAGGTCTCTTTATCCACCATATTCTAAAATATAGATGTATTGAAGATCTAACATAAAAAATAAAACCTTAAAAGTCCTTAACATTTAAATAAATATTTTGTTTATTTATTTGAGAGAGAGAGAGAGAGAGAGAGCGCGAGCATGAGAGGGGGGAGGGGCAAAGGGAGAACCAGACTTCCTGCTGAGTGGGGGTTGGGGGGAGGGCTCAATTCCAGGACCCTGGGATCTTGACCTGAGCTAAAGGCAGATGCTTAACTGGCTGAGCCACCCAGGCACCCCAAAAGTCCTCAACATTTTAAGTGACCGTTTACCTAGTCATGAGTCAAGACGATTTTCTATGCATGTGGCTGCTTCCAGTTTTTTACTTTTTCTGTCCTCCACAAATTAGGTTTGATCTCCTGTAGCATGTTCCATAGTACCCCATACTATGTACTATACATCACATTTTGTAATTATTTTTTTTAACACAAATTCCCTGAGAACATGAGCCACGTGGTCTTCTTTGCTGTGTAAACAGTATAGAACAGCACTTAAAAGTGTGGATATGGGGTCAGATTGCCAGATTGCATCTTGGCTTCCCTATTTTTTGGATCTGTGACTTTGAGCAAGTTACTGACCCTCTGTTCCTTGGTTTCCTATTCTGTAAAATGAGTATGGTACTGTTATGTGACTATTAAATGAATGGAAATAGCTATGGAACTTGGAGCAAGTACCAAGCAATTACTCAATAAAAGCTAATATTGTCATTCACTGTTAATCCTCAGTGTTTAGCACAGTTGTTGGCACAATGGAAGAGGGACACAAAAATATTTTTTAAAAGAATTACTGATACTAGTTATGAAGGAAAAGACTGTCAGATTTGACAAGAAAAAATTTGAAAAATCTGAATTGCAAAAAAAGATAAAGTTAAAAGAAAAATTATAAATGTAGAAAACTATAAGACATAAAACAAAAGGTTATCATTCCTAATTTTATGCAGAATCTTGACAAAAAGAACAAAAGATGAACACACCTATAAGATGAAAGCAAAAGATTTCAAGAAAAGCAATTTATAAAACATTCCAGGATGCCAATGGTCAATAAACACGAACATTTTAAAATACCACTAGTATTCAAAGTACTTCATCTAAAGAGGCCTCATGTTTCACCTATCAAATTAACAAAGATATCAAAGACTAGTAATACCAAGTTTTGAAGAAGGTGAAGAAGTGGCAAGCTTTTACAACTGGTAGGACATGACATTGTGGTAATATATCTCAAAAAACTTATAACTTTTATACTTTCATCTCAACAACTCCACTTTTGACACTATGAAAATATTAAGTACAACTATTTAGCTATAAGACGTTCAACCAAGCATTACTTTAATACTGAATATTGGAGTAAACTTCAATTTTCAACAGGTTATATACGTAAGTATGGCACAGGCAATAGAAAACTATACAACCATTAAAAATGTCATGGAAAATGTATTTACTGAAAAGAAACATGTTGGTGGTATAGAATTAAGTACAAAACAACTCAGTTTACAAGAAAGTATGGCCAATTCTTATAATTTTATAAAAATATTGGGAGGAAAGTCAGAATGGGCAAGAGAGAGGGGGAGAAGGAGAAGTCTGGATTTATATCAACAGTCAGTTATTATTCTTGAGGGCATGTTGCAGTTTATTTTATTTTTATTTATTTATTTATTTTTTTAAAAGATTTATTTATTTGACAGAGATAGAGACAGCCAGCGAGAGAGGGAACACAAGCAGGGAGAGTGGGAGAGGAAGAAGCAGGCTCATAGCAGAGGAGCCTGATGTGGGGCTCGATCCCATAACGCCAGGATCACGCCCTGAGCCGAAGGCAGACGCTTAACCGCTGTGCCACCCAGGCGCCCCTATTTTTATCTTTTCCTTTTTTTCCTTCTTATTTATGTCTTATGATTTTAAGAGAAACTATACATACTACTTTTCAACTTAAGAAATATTTTGGTGCTTCAATAATACAGAAGACAGAATTTCAAACATTGCAGATAATTAAAGCATTACAAAATGTGGAAACATTTACTATCACAATTTCTTAGACATTCAAGATCAAATATACCTAGGGATTAAGAATTGCTGCAGATCTTGTCCCACCACAACAAAAAAAGCACATAGTTGTCCACACTCTATATATTTAGTTTGTCTTAATAACAGAGCAACCAGTTATTTATTCTAAAAAGGCACATTTTAGGAATATATATTAAATAACAGAACTAATAATATTGCTGCTTAAAATTTTCTATTGAAAACTGTGATAAAATTCCAAAGCAACATGAACAGAAAAATGATAATAATATGGGTTATCAGATTAATTACAATATACGGTTATGAAAATAAAATCATGGATGTTAAATAGTGGTGTCTCAGTTCATTGAAACTTCTTCCCTGCTCTAGAATGAGCTTTCTATGAAGAATGAAAAGGTGTTACATGTAAAAATTAATGTTAATAAAGAAGCAAAGTCAGAAACCTTGTTTAAAGAACCAGAAAAAGCTGTGAATACAGCACTTGCTGTATTTTGTTTACCTGAGGAGAAGACTATACTCAAGCATGTATTGAATCCAGTGATTGCTATGATGTCATCCAAACTGCTAGCAGCTATTAGTAAGGTTGGGATGCCTTTTTTAATGCCATATCCACCTTCTTGCAAAAGGAGCATGGAAGGGACAACCACAGCAGGCGAGACAGCACCTAGTACAAAACTAATAGAAAGACTTTGAAAACCAATTTTAAAACATCCTTTTAACAAAGTAGTGTTCTATATTAAATTTTACAACAAATACATTAACCTTTACAGATTTACAATAACTTCAAAAGTAAAATTGCTGAGTCAATGTCATTTAATGGTGGTAAAATTTTTCACACATTTTTTACTGTTGGCTAAAAGTTTATAGAGATTTCATTCAAGATGTTGGTTTGGGCACAAATTGCCTCTCCCTTCATCCCTAAATCCTTTGAGATGACGATAAAAAAATAATACAAAAATCCATAACCTAACTAGGAAAAAAAAAAAAGGAGAATCCTCAATGGATAAGAAACCAAGTATATCCCAGGAAGATAGGAGTTTAAGATTGAAGAAGGAAACCATAAACCAAGTGTGTGTGAGTAAACATTGCTACAAAAGATATGGTATACTTCTAAAAAATGCTCCAAGCCCAGGAAGGGCAGATGCTGGGAGCAGGGGAAATCTGAGGAAATCCAATGGGTGACTATTTGGAGTACCGCTGTAAGAACGGCCGACAAATGTACTCCCCACTCCATTTCTAACTCTTGAACAAGTCAGTAAGGAACAGATGTCTGCCCCGAAGAAGGAACAATGAGTGTGGCCACCTAAGTTACAAAGGCAACTGAGAAAATTCCTGGGGTGGATGATGACACCCATGAGGAATGAGGACACTCCTCTCAGAATGCCTTTTGTTGGTATATCCCATTCAGTACCTTACCTCACCTCTTCCACATTCACTTTATAAAGGCAGAAGTACATATCTTGTGTAGAGATGTTCTTGGGGCCCCACCAGAACCCGTTTACCAGATGAGCCCACACATCCCCCAGAAGCTGCTTGTTGGCGCTAACCCCTGACACCGGCTTCTCCATCAGGAGGGAAAGAAAAAAGTTGGAGCAGTAACAGTCTTACCCTGCTGAGAAGAGCTTACGTGGGGAAGCTAAGGAGGTTTTCCTCCTACTCCTCCTGCTTCCAGACAGCTCCTGTGAATTACTGACTGATATAGAGGGTCTGATAGTTTAGCACCTTTGCCTCTCTGGCTGTATAAACTCTCTGATACAGTTTTTTTCTCAAAAGTTCCCTGTGGACTCAAGAAGAACCTAGAATTCTCTGAAAATACTTATTTGCCTAGTCCGATTGTTTCTGAACTTCACAGTACATTGGATTAATCTGGTATATAATTTTCGGTAGCTGCTTCACAAATTATTCCCAAATTCAGTAGCTTAAAATAACAAACACATATTACCACACAATTTTTGTGGGTCAGGAATCTGGGTGTGGCTTAGCTGTATGCTCTGAATCAAGGTCTCTCACAATGTGGTAGAAGATCTGCTTTACTCACATGGCTGTTGGCAGGCTTTCAATATTTTGCCCAGGGGGTTTCTCAACAGGGCTACTCATAATATGGCATCTGGCTTCCCCCAAGACAAATAATCAAAGAAAATGCAAAAGAGTACATGCAAGATAGAAGCCATGGTCTTCTCACGACATAAAATGTCTCATGACATTCTATCATTTCTACCGTATTCTGTTCATTAGAAGCAAATCAACAAGTCCAGCCCATATTCAAGAAGAGGGCATTACACACAGGTGGAAATATCAGAAAGCAGGGATCACTGGGAGTGATCTTAGAGGCTACCTTGTACTTGGGGACCTTTCAAAATACTGATGTCTGGCTCCCATTCTAAGATATACTGATCTGATTTAAGATGCAATTTGACCTGAGTACTAGGATTTTAAACAATTTTTTAAATTGTGGCAAGGAATACATAATATAAACTTTGTCCTCTTAGCCATTTTAAAGTGCACAGTTCAGTAGTGTTAACTATATTCACATTGTTGCATAACAGATTTCTAGAACTTTTTTGTCTTACAAAACTAAAACTCTATATCCATCAAACAACTCCTCTTTCTCCCTCATCCAAGACCCTGGCAACCATCATTCTACTTTCTATTACTATGATTTTGACTACTTTAGATATATCAATGGAATCATATAGTATTTGTCCTCGCTTATTTATCCCAGCATAATGTCCTCAAGATTCATCTATGTTATAGAATGTGACAGGATTTCTTTCTTTCTTTCTTTCTTTCTTTCTTTCTTTCTTTCTTTCTTTCTTTCTTTCTTTCTTTCTTTTTTTTCTTCCCCTCCTCCTCTCCCCCTCCCCCTCCCACTTCTCCTTCTCGTCCTCCTCCTCTTCCTTCTTCTTCCTTTTCTTCCTCCTCTTCTCCTCCACCGCCTCCTCTTCCTTCCTCTTCTTTTTTTACAGGTGAATAATATTCTATCCTAAGTATATACCACATTTTCTTCATCCATTCATCTGTTAATGTGGGCTGCTTCCACTTCTTGGCCATTGCAAATAATGTTCCAATAAACATGGATGTGCAAATATTTCTTTTAAATCTTTTGTTCTCAATGTGCCTCAGGTATCCAAAGTGTGCCACTCTTTTCTGCCAGCATTCTGAGTCAGGTGAGACAGAAACCAGTCTCTTGGGTCAAAAAGCCATAATGTAGGACACATGCTCCAACTTTTTTCTTTCCCTCCTGACGGAGAAGCCGGGAGTTGGGAGTTTTCTCCTGGTTACCCCTTGCTGTGCAGGGAGGGGATGGGGTATGGTGGTTTAATGCAATGAAATGTTCTAACTGCTCCAATGTGTCTCTTCTTGGCCTTGCACTTGGATGGGATACTATAACCTCTCAAGTGGTTTCTGGAGTTCTCACAAAGGTAATCTGGTTCTTATGTTTTTAAGTTAGTGTTGTGAGAGAAGGAGAGCCTGGGGCTTCCTATTCTGCCATCTTGCTGACATTACTCTTCTGATTGTTGGGATTTTTGAAAGCTCCCCAGGTGATTTTAAGGTATAGCAAAGTTTGGGAACCACTGATTTTCCCCATAGTCTATCTAGCTTCCTTCACTCAGAGGTTTCTAATGAGACCTCCCTCAATACATTACTTGCATCAGAATCTTAATCTCAGCCTGAGCTTCTTGGCAACATGATTGGACTATTCCCTGCAGGAAGACAAAAGCAACTAGATAAAGTAATCACAAGTTAATGGGAAGATTAAAATACAAAAATGAGCCCCCATTAAAGTATTGCAAAATATTTAGGGAA
The DNA here is from genome assembly GCF_002007445.2 of Ailuropoda melanoleuca. Classification (NCBI taxonomy): domain Eukaryota; kingdom Metazoa; phylum Chordata; class Mammalia; order Carnivora; family Ursidae; genus Ailuropoda; species Ailuropoda melanoleuca. The sequence continues at coordinate 27,539,988 of NC_048228.1, read as the reverse complement.
ATCTATCACTTTGAGGCACCAAGTGGAAAAAATTTATACCTGAGAAAAGAGATATACTAGGAAGAAAGCCACCAAAACATGACTTCAGAATAACTATAAATATCCTCTGAATCATGAAAGTATACTGCATCTATCCATAACATTTTAATGATAGTTCCAGAAATTAACAATAAATTCCCCAAATTAAAAAAAAATGGGTGATATAAACATAGCTAAAGAGTGATTTAATAAGCTAGAGAACTATGCAGAGAAAAATTTTCAGTGTGTACCACAAAAAGGTAAGCACATAGAAAGTATAAAGAAAACTTAATAGGTATGGAGGAGGGAGTTACAAAAGGACATAATTGAAGAGAACTTCGGAGAGGTAAAAGATATAATCAAGACCTGGAAAAAAATACACAATCCTCTGATTGAAACATCACACCAAATATTGAGTAGAACAAATTTTAAAAAGACTCACCTGATGATATTAAGGAGTTGTTGTTAATTTAGTAAGAAAATGCTGTTACCTTTTAGAAATGCATACTGTAGGATATAGGGGTAAAATACCATCGTGCATGTAATTTACTTTAGGATTCATTAGGGACTATTAAGTTTAAATTAACGATATTTTGTGTTTGTTATTTTGTTATTATTCTCACTTTTTAAATTTTTTAAAAAGATTTTATTTATTTATTTGACAGAGAGACAACCAGTGAGAGAGGAACACAAGCAGGGGGAGTGGGAGAGGAAGAAGCAGGTTCCCAATGGAGGAGCCTGATGTGGGGCTTGATCCCAGAACGCTGGGATCACGCCCTGAGCTGAAGGCAGACGCTCAACAACTGAGCCACCCAGGTGCCCCTGTTATTATTCTCTCTACTCCTGTACATGTTTGAAAAATTTCACTAAATAAAAAGACCTATTTGAGACTGATCTTTTCAAACTTTAATATGACAATGAATTACATGAGAATCTCATTGAAATGCAGATTCGATTTCAAAAGGTCTGGAATGGAGCCCAAGAGTCTGCATTTCTAACTTTTAGGTGATACTAATGTTGCTGTCCAAGGAACAAACTTTTATAGTAAGAAATTTTTAATTGGAAAAATTCAGAAAACCTAGCTTCCAAAGAGAGAGAGAAAAAAGATTGGATTAGTCTACCTAGAAAAGGAATTAAAAATTAGTTTGATAAGAGATTCCTCATGGGCAAAACTAATGCAAAGATATAACACTGATACCCTTAAAGTATCGAGGGAAAAGAATTTTTAATCTAGAATTCAATACCGTGTCACATAGAAGTCAGGTTCAGATATTTAAGGATGCAGTTTATTATCCACTGATCAGTTTTAAAAGAACTAGAAGATCAACTCATCTGGAAGAATATTTAGTACAAAAGAAAGGAGTTAAAAAAAAAATAAAAGGGCATAGACAGCATAATGTAGACATTAAGAATGAAGGCTCTAGACATAGCCAAAGTTCTGGATATATCTATTTAGTTGTCTGATGTCAGGAAAACCATGTAACATCATTTTGTCTCCGTTTGTATGCAAAAAAATGGGAATAATAATAGTATCTACTTCACAGAACTTTGTGATGATTAAATAAATTAATTATCAACTATTTCATAAAGTGCCTGACACATGGTAAGCACTATACAAATGTATGCTACTACTATAATTATTATGATTATCATCACAACAAATAATGATGAGCAGTGAAAGTCATTGCTAAATCTATAGAAGTTTTCATTGTAAAGAAAACTTAAAAATAATTTCGGAGTAAAATTCTGGGTTATATCAATTGGTAGGGGAATATATGAGGGAGTGAAGGAAAATGAAAACATGCTATATATTTAAGTATGTTTTTTCTAAAATTATAGGTAATTACTAGGAGAATGAGTTTGTAATTTCTAAATATTAAAGGAATAAACAAAAGAGGAACAAAAAATGCTGTTAATCCAACAAAAGGTAAGAAAAGTGAAAAAAGAATGAAATTCACATGAATGTATAATATTTTAAAAAGTGAAATAAAAGCAAGGTTAAGTCAAAATTGACCTACAAGGAATTGGTTGGATGGACCTGTTAAGAAAGAGCCTCTTTGAATCTTAAAACTTTAGCTCTGAGTTGTTAGTAAGATATATATCTAAGACAAAATGGTACAGAGAAGTTGAAAATTATAAGTATGATAAATAAATTGAATCCATTTCATAAATGAAAGTTTGGTTTACATTAGAAAATTAATCAACATAATTCACTATAATAAAGGAGAAAATTCATATCATCTCAATAGAAGCAAAACAAGTATTTAATAAACTTCTATACCCATTTATAATAAAAACTTAGCAAACTAAGAATGGAGGCAAATTTCCTTAATCTAATTAAGGGCAGCTACAAAAAACTTATGACAAATATAGAATCAAGACAAAGATGCCTACTATCACCACTTCTAATTAACATTATATTGAAGGGCTTAGTCAGTCCCACAAAGAAAGAAAAACAGATGGTATACTTATTGGAAAGAAAGAAGTAAAGCTGTCATTATCCACAGATGACACAGCTGTACATGTAGAAAAACCAAAGCAACCTACAGATAAATTTGAATTAATGAGCTCAGCAAGGTTGCTGGCGACAAAAGCAATATAGAAAATATTTAAATAATATTTCTAAATACCAGCTACAAATAATAAAAACATAAACATATATAAGTACTTTCAATAATTACATCAAAACTATTAAATGCCTAACAATAAATCTAATTAAATATACACAGGAACGTTATGTAAGAAATAAAAACTCCTTGATTAAGAAAAATTAGAGAATACCTACATAAATGAGGGCAGGCCATGGGTATGAATTGAATAACTCAGTACTATAAATGTGCCAATCATCTCCTAATTGATAAATTCAGTATAATTTCAATCAAAATTTTGGTAAAAATTAACAAAATGATTCTAAATTTATAAGGAAATACAAAGGGTTATGGATAGTGAAGACAATTCGGATATTATAAAAGTTTTGTTCTATAAGATATCAATAATTATAAAGCTGTGGTATTTAACACAGAAGATAAACAAATGGACCACTGGCTAGAATAAAGAATCCAGAAACAGACCCATACTTATATGGACAGATTATTTATGACAAAGAATACACTATAGAGCAATGGGACTGGAAGAAATTGTCCTTTAAATCAATGGGGCAGGGTCAATTGATATTGAGGGCAGAGAAGAGGGGAGAAAAGAAAACTTGGCCCTATCTCATGCCAAACATAAAAAAAATCAATTTAAGGTAGATTACAGATTAAAATGTGAAAGGTAAAACAGTAAAATTACTAGACAATAATATAGCGAATATCTTTATGACTTTGGATAAGAAATGACTTCTTAAAACAAAAAGTACCAATAATGAAGAAAAAGAATGACAGACTGGACTACATTAAAATGAAAAATTTCTGCCATTATGGAGTAAAAAGGGTAGTTGCTAAATGGAAAAAGGTATTTATAACACATTTAACAAAGGCATCCAGAATATGTTAAGAACTCCTACCAATAAATCAGAAAAAAACAACAGTAACCAAAAGCCCATTAGAAATATGGGAAAGAAATTTAACAGGCTCTCTTCAGCCTTATTATAAATCAGGGTAATAGAAATAAAAATTCCAATGAGATACCACAACATACCCATATGAATGGTTCAAATTAAAAAGACTGATGATTCCAAGTGTTGGCAGGAATTGCAATAACAGGAACTCTTACATACTACTGGTAGAAATGTAAATTAGGAATTCTGAAAAATAATTTGACATAATCCAAACTTTTAAACATATAGTTTACCTTATGAACCAACAATTCAACTCCTAGTTATGTACCTATAGAAAACTGTGTACCAAGAGTTATTTACAAGAATGTTTGTAAGAGCATTGGTAACAACCACCCCCAACTAGGAACAATGCAAGTTCCCACTGACAATAGATTGCACAATTGGATATTCATACAATGATATATGATGCAAAAAAGAAAGGGAACTATGTTCACACAATAATATGGGTGAATCTCAGATATAATGTTGAGTTTAAGAGCTACACACAAAAGAATATATACTATATGATTTCATTTATATAAAGTACAACTACATGTAAGCTAAATTTTAATGTTAGAAGTTAGTATAGTGGTTACTTGTGGAGAGGAGGGAGAGAAGTTATTAGGAGAGAGCACAAGGGCACTTCTGGGGTACTGACAGTGTTTTACTTCTTTATTTGGGTGATGGTTACATGAATATTCACTTTTTAATTATTCAAGGAACTGTACATTCATATACTTTACACTTCTCTGAATGTGAGTTATGCTTTAATAAAAAGTTTAACAATTCAAGGATGGAAAAATTCATTCCAAATAGGTACCCAAAACAAAGCAGGATGAGAAATACTAATATCTGACAAAGTAGAATTCAAGATAGGCAAGGATTAAAATGAGTGAGAAGGATATGTTGGGTGTAGAAATTACTTAAAAATAAAATCTTAAGGGGTGCCTCGGTGGTTCAGTCGTTAACTGTCTGCCTTCAGCTCAGGTCATGATCCCAGGGTCCTGGGATCGAGCCCTGTGTTAGGCTCCCTGCTCCGCTGGGAGTCTGCTTCTCCCTCTCCCTCTGCCTGCTGCTCCCCCTGCTGTGTTCTCTCTCTCTCTCTCTCTCTGTCTCTCTGTTAAATAAATAAAATCTTTAGAAAATCTTTAAAAAGAATAGTAGTAGATGTGCTATTATCTAGATGATAAGAGTACCAGAGGGGTGCCTGGGTGACTCATTTGGTTAAATGGCAGGCTTTCGGCTCAGGTCATGATCTCAGTGGCCTAGGATCCAGCTGTGTAGGGCTCTGTGCTCAGTGGGGCGTTTGCTTCAGGATTCTCTCTCCCTCTGCCCCTTCCCCTACTTGCTCACTCTCTCTCTCTAAAATAAATAAATAAATAAATCTTAAAAAAAATAAAAGAAGAAGAGTGCCACTGGGTGTTATATTCAAACAATGAAACATGGAACACTACATCAAAAACTAATGATGTACTGTATGGTGAATAACATAAAAAAAAAATAGTGCCAGAAAGATAAACATATTAAATTAGAGAAGACGGTATATGCAAAGAAATAATGAAAAGTAAATTTCCCTTAATTAAAAACAAAATACCTTAAATCTAAATAAAGGGTCACACAGACAATGGAATAATCCATATCTAAATAATTTACAGTAATATTTAGGAAAATCAAAGACAGAAAAGTCTAAAAACATCCAGACAGAAGGGTTATCTACAAAAGAATAAGAATTAGATTGACATCAGACTTTTCAATAGCAAGGAGATGAAAGGAAAACACAGAACAGTTTTAAAAAGTTTAAGGAAAATATTGTGGACATTTTCCTTCCTTCTTTCCTTCTTTCTTTCTTCCTAAATTTTTAATTTGCTTTATTTTTTTTAAGTAATCTTTATGCCCAGCATGGGGCTTGAACTCACAACACCAAGATCAAGAGTCACATGTTCTAACAACTGAGCCAGCCAGGTGCTCCCATTTTGGACATTTTAAAATCAGACCAATAGTCATTCACATATGAAGGTTTCATAATACTGTGAAAATATTCACAAGGATAGAAGGCTTTAAAAGATTTGTCACACAAAGACCCACATTAACAATAATTTTGGTGAGGGGTACCTGGGTGGCTCAGTCGGTTCAGCATCTGTCTTCGGCTTGCTTAGGTCATAATCCCAGGGTCCTGGGACTGAGCTCTGTGTCAGGCTCCCTGTTCAGTGGGGCATCTGCTTCTCTCTCTCCCTCTGCAGTTCCCCTGCTTGTGCTCTCTCTCTCTTTCTCTCTCTCTCTATGTCAAATAAATAAATAAAATCTTTAAACAAACAAACAATAATTTTGGTGAAAGTACTCAAATGGGAGGAAAGTGAATCTAGGAGTTGCTGCAACAGAAATACAAATTAAGGATAATAAAAAATCTTAATAACTTCTATACTTACCTTTATTTTAAAAGGAAAGAAAGAAAGAAAACTAAGATGGAAGAAAAGAAAATTTATATCGATTATTTAACTTACATTAAAATGCTAGATGATATCATTATGAAGGGGTTTGAGGCAGTCATAGCAAAATAATAACATGATATTAAATAAGGCAAAGATAGGTGGGGGTTGGGTGAAGAAAAAATAAAAATAAAATAAGGCAAAGATAGCATAAGAAAATAAGCCACAGTTCAATTTCATTTATGATCCTAAATATGAGCAAATTGAATATATCAGTTTGTTAAAAGAATAAAAATGCTGACCAAGTAGATGAATGCATGGATGGTTCTGCATTAGGACACTATGTCAGTATAATTCATAACACTATCAGATTGAAAGGAAAAAAAATGATAATTTTTTTTTATTAAGAGGCAAACTCCTGACAAACAAGAAATATAGGAAACTTTCCTTAACCTAATAAAGAGCATCTACTACCACCCTATAATAAACATCATATTAACAACAAAGTATTTGAAGAATTCTCATTAAAATTATTTAAAAAATAGAAACATCTCTTTTTTTCATTACTAATGTTCACATTGATGTGATATTCAATTGAACACAATAAAATGAGAAATAACAGCACAAACACTGGTAAAGGAAGTGACAGAAGTTTAATTATTTGAAGACAGGATGTTCATATAAAAATAATATAGGTATTGATATAAACATTCATCAAGGTGGTCATATACAAAATCAACCTTTAAAAATCAGAAGTAAAACATCTGCTTACTGCTGTAAAAGAATATCTGTTCTGCAATTACCCTCCTACTGACAGGACCTAGAAAACCAGACAAAAAATAACAAAAAACTATTTTCAGACATTGGACAACAGACAGTACAAGACTGTTACAAATGAGAAAAGGGAAATGAATTAAACCTCACTAATGCCCAGGTTTTCTGCTTGGGAGCAATTTCAAGGCTGTGGTGGAGGAAAACCAAATAAAGCCCAACAAGCTTGCTGAGTTGAGGAGAAGAGTCTAGGAAAGCCAAGGCAGCTAAAATTTTCAGAGCAGAGTACCTGAAGGAGGGAAAGACAAAAGTTCCAGAAAGTTGCATAAAGGACTCCCTGTGTCTTTGGTTGAATATCAATGAGGAAGGGCATAGAGTAAAACTCCACAAATCTGGACAAGTATAACACCTAAAGAAAGATTACTGAGAAGCAATAAGACAAATAATTTCCAGAGCTCACAGAAGGCTGGGAAAACCTTTGGATTCCCACCAACTAGAGTGGAGATACCTCATCAAACACATAAGGCATTCATTAGAAACTCAGAAGGGCCACACTTTAGAAGGGAACTAAATTAGCCCTACAGTAAAGCTACTCTAGATAATCCCTAAAAGATCTTAAAAATGAGACTTGAAAGGATCAATGAATTCACACATAATTTAAAACTGCCTTCCGGGACAAAGTCTAACATTCTAAAGAAAAATAACAAAATCCAGATTTCAACAATGTAAAACTTACAAAATCTGGCATCTGATCACTAGACATATGAAGGGGCAGGACTGGGGGAAAAATCAGTTAATAGAACACAGATCCACAATTGACAGCAATGAGGGAAACGATAGATCAATATGTTAACACAGCTGTTATAAATATGTTACATACACATATAAATATGTTCCTTAAAAATCTAAAGGAAAACATGAACATAATGGGGGGAAAAGTGGAAGACAGAATAAAGAACCAAGATAACTTTTGGAAATAAAAAATGGCAGTATCTGATGGAAACAACCTAAGTAGCTGCCAATGGATGAGTAGATAAAGAAGTTGCAATATGTGTGTGTGTTTGTGTGTGTGCGTGCGCATGCGCACATACACGTATACAATAGAATATTATTCAGCCATAAGAAAGAAATGCTGCCATTTGCAACAACATAGGTGGACCTTGACAGGATTATGCTAAGTGAAATAAGTCAGACAGAGAAAGGCAAATACTGTATGATCTCATTTACATTTGGAATCTAAAAAAGCTGAACTCATAGAAATGAAGTCAAATGGTGGTTACTAGGGTCTGGGGGGTGGGAGAAATGGGGAAATGTTGGTCAATAGAGTATAAACTTCCAATTATAAGATGAGTAAGTTTTGGAGCTCTAATGTACAGCATGGTGATTATAGTTAGTGGTACTGTATTATATACTTGAAAGTTGCTAAGGGAGATGGTCTTAAATGTTCTCACCACACACACACACACAAAGGTGTGACAAGATGGAGGCGTTAACTAATGCTGTGTTGGTAATCATTTTGCAATATGTAAGTATATCAAATCAACACGTTGTATATCTTAAACTTACAAAATGTTATATGTGAATTGTATCTCAATGAAGTTGAAAAGAATGTATGATGACTTATGACAAAAAATGCAATATCTTAATGCAATAAAATATGTCCAAAATGAAGTGCAAGCAGTATAGATGTCCATCAATAGTTGAACGGATAAAGAAGATGTGGGGTGTGTGTGTGTATAATGGAATATTGTTCAATCATAAAAAAGAATGAAATCTTGCCATTTGCAACAACATGAACAGAGCTAGAGAGAGAGAGAGAGAGAGTGTGTGTGTGTGTGTGTGTATGAGAGAGAGAGTTTATATACATATATATACCACATCTTCTTTATCCATTCATCAGTTGATGGACATCTGGGCTCTTTCCATAATTTGGCTATTGTTGACAATGCTGCTATAAACATTGCGGTGCATGTATTCCTTTGAATTAGTATTTTTTTTAATCCTTTGGGTAAATATCTAGTAGTGCAACTGCTGGATTGTTGGGCAGTTCTATTTTTAACTTTTTGAGGAAACTCCATATCATTTTCCAGAGTGGCTGTACCAGTTTGCATTCCCACCCACAGTGTAAGAGGGTTCCCCTTTCTCTGCATCTTCACCAACATCTGCTGCTTCCTGTGTTGTTAATTTTAGCCATTCTGACAGGTGGGAGGTGATATCTCATTGTGGTTTTGATTTGCATGTCCCTCATGATAAGTGATGTTAAGCATTTTTTCATGTGTTTATTAGCCATCTGTATGTCTTCTTCGGAAAAATGTCTATTCATGTCTTCTGCCCATTTTTTAAGTGGATTAGTTGTTTTTTGGGGTGTTGAGTTTTATGAATTCTTTATATATTTTGGATATCAATCCTTTATCAGATATGTCATTTACAAGTATCTTCTCCCATTCCAAAGGTTGCCTTTTAGTTTTGTTGATTGTTTCCTTTGCTGTGCAGAAGCTTTTTATCTTTATGAAGTCCCAATAGTTTACTTTTGCTTTTGTTTCCCTTGCCTAAAACTACAACTTTATACCACTACAAATCCACTAAAAAATGACAAAATTGACAGACACTTCCAAGTATTGGAGAGGATGTGAATGGCCTACAATTTTTTATATTGTTGGTGGGAATATACTATAATACTTTGGAAAACCGTTTGGCACTATGTATGTATGTATGTATTCATATTTACTTATTCTTTTAAAGATTTTACGTAATCTCTACATGGGCCTTGAACTCACAACCATGAAATCAAGAGTGCATGCTCTACTGACTGAGCCAGCCAGGTACCCCATTTTTTAAATAAAATTAAACATTATCTTACCATATGATCCAGGAAATCTACTCTTATATATTTCCCTAAGAAATGAAAACAAATGTCTACACAAAGATTTGAACGCAAAAGTTCATAGCAGCTTTATTTGTAATGGCTGAACTGGAAACAATCTAAATATCCATCAACAAATGAATAAAGTTGGTGGTATATTCATACAATGAAATACTACTCTGCAATATAATGGAGTGAATAATATAGATGCATCTCAAAAACAACTTGCTGACCAAATGTTAAGCCAGAAACAAAAGACTACATATAAGTGCTTTATTTAAAACTCTAAAAAAATTGAATCTATTGTGACAGACAATAGATTGTGGGTTGCCTGGGACCCATGTGGAATTGACTGAGGGGGGGTGTCAAGAGAATTTTTGGAAAGGTAATTAAAATATTTGACATCTCAATTGTGCTGGTGGTTACAAGGGTATATAAATTTGTCAAAACTCATTGAAATGTTCACTAAAAATGGGTGCTCATTCTGTTGTATGTGAACTGTACCACAATCAAATTTATTTTTAAAAAATCAGTAGCTTTCTTATATGTCTGCAAAAACTAATTAGAAAATGTTATGAAAAAATCTATTAATAACATCAATAAAAAACACAAAATACCTAAGAACAAAACTATGAATTTAACTGAGATCTTTCTAAAAATGATAAACACTGTACAACCTAAGATAACGCCTAAATAATTGGGGAGATATCTCAATATTATAAAGGTATCACCTCTCCTCCAAAATAATTTATTAAAATGTTGCTTTGCCAATTAAAATATTCTCAGGAGTTTTCACTGAAATTGACAAGCCGATTCTAAAATTCATTTGGGAGAATAAGAGCTCAGAATGAAAAACCAAGTCAATGTAAAAAAGAAGATATTGTTTTTGTAAAGGCAAAATAGTTCAAACCTTAGAATAGTGACATAGAAATAGACAAAACAGATTGGAAGAAAACAGAACACAAAGTATAAAAACAAATCTATGGGATTTGTTACATGATAAAATCAACATTTCAGATCAATGGGGACAAGAAAGAAATTTTCTATAAATGGTGTTGAAACAACTACCTATTCATGTGGAAAAGAATGTAGCTAGATCCTCACATGTAATAAGCTCTAGCTATTTTTAAAGAATTTTAAAAAATTAACTTTAAAGTAATGAGAATAAAATATAAAAGAATATATTTGTGATCATAGGTTAAAAAGGACCTTTTGAATGACACATAGAAAGGCATTAAACAGAAACAGAAATATTGATAAATTTGATTACATTAAAAACCCTTTGTATAGCAAAAGCAGTTACACTCCGCTTCCCCATACCCTCGTTTTTCTTTTAGATTTTCAAGGTCAAGGAATGGTTTTATGTATTTGCTCTTCTATCTGTTGGAAATAATAAAATACCCTTTTTAGATAAAAAGAAAGTCACCATAAGCAAAGTTAAATATCTAGTTGTATACTAGGACAAGATATTTGCAATACTTGTAACAAAACACTGAAATAATCAATAAGAAAGAAAAGAATAACAACAGAAAAAAAGAAAAACGGTATGAAGAGGCTAGTATAAAAATACTCAAGCACATTAGTAAATGCATATTCAAACAACAATGAAATATCATTTTTCATCACCATATTGGAAGAAATCATAAAAGTTTGGTAATATCAAGAATTTGCAAGATATGAAAGGATAACATACCCTGCAGGTGATAGGGCAAATTGGTATGTGTTGAAGGCATTTTGATAGTATCCATCAAAACTAAAAATGCACATAACCTAGGTAACTATTTTAGAAAAACTCACATTTGTGCAAAATGAGACAAATAAAATGTATTTGTTGTAACACTGTAAATAAAATCTGGTCTTATCATACAATGTAACACTATACAACAATTAAACAAATGAACTACATTTTTTAATATGTATAATCTCAAGAATACTGTTGAGTAAAAAAGAGAAAATTGCAAAGAAAGTGATACATTCTTTGATATGATTTATATAATATATATGTACACAGTAGATATATCCCTGGAAAACAGAGTATTATTTTATGTATTTTCATATAAATCATATGGAATGTTAATTTTATAGGTCTAGAATGAAAACATAAAACTCATAAAAGCTGTTACTTTGGGTAGGGGTATAGGCACTACGATTTGAAGGCATGTTAAAAGCCTTTTTACTTTTGTATGTAAAGTTCTAATTTTTCAAAAGTAAAATGCATTTGGGTATTACTTTTATAATAAAAATTAATTTTAAAGAATCCACTGCATTTGGCAGTAAGTACGTAATGGGTGAACTTTACTATATATTCAGTTGGATAAGTAGAGGCAAAAGGTAAATGCACTGAAAAATGAAAATGAGTTTAGGATCTAGAGAGAGTTATTATAGACTATTATTCTGAGGAATTGGGACATGAAGGGAAGTGAATAGTGGGTAAAAATAGATGGGACATTGGACATAGAGAGTGTTTTTGTTATAATATCTATATCTATACAAAATCTCTGTCATATATGTATATGATATATACATACAATGTATAAGGAAAAGGCCATTGGATGGGTTAAAAAGTAGAAATAGATCATAGTATAGGAGCGAAGGAATAAACTGATGAAGTGAATTATCTTGCCATAAGCATTTAGGGACTATGCATGTTTGTTAAGGATATGGTAGATTTAGGACATGGCTCTGCTTCTGACCAACCAATTTTCAAGGTTTTCTACCACTGTGAAAAGAATTTTAATGAGAAATTTGTCTATATAATATTCTGATTATTTTGATAATTTTAAACCAAGCATTCCTAACTGGATATTTTTGTAAAGAAAAATGAGAAAAAGTTACCCCAACAGAAATCCCCATTGCCAGGGAAAATTCATAAGGAAGTGGGAAATAACAGCAGTTGAACATGCCTCCATGAGGCATGGACCAATAGCCAACCTGAAACAAACTCTCTTCAAATGTTTCAAAGCCTGGAATATAAAAATAATCACATTTAGACAAACTTATAATGGCCAACAAGAAAATTATTTTAAGTATGTCAGATTGGATCATAAACTATTTCACATTTTATAAAATGTTGTATCTAAATTATTTTAAAAGATCCATTTGTCTGTAATTGAATAACTATTTCTACCTTCCTTAATCTTTCTTGTAAATAGTATAATGAAAGTAATCTATAGGTTTCCATCAGTTAACTTTTAGAAATGACCTGTTTGATTAATTTAATAATTATAATAGAAAATATCAATGTGCCAAAAGAGAAAATCACCTTAAGAGAGCATAACCCACTAAAAGGGAGAACTTTAAAAATTTTCTCATTGGTTCGATTTTTCTACTGGAGCATACAATAAATTATCGCTGTCTTTATGCTCTTTTTTTTTTTTTTAAGATTTTTTAAATTTATTTGACAGAGAGATAGAGTGCAGAAGCAGGGGGAGCTGCAGAGGGAGAGGGAGAAGCAGGCTCCCTGATGCTGGCGGCTCCATCCCAGGACCTTGGGATCATGACCTGAGCGGAAGGCAGATGCTCAACTGACTGAGCTACCCAGGCGCCCCTGTCTTCATGCTCTTGAGATATTTCCACTAAACTCATATATTTGCTGTTTGACTACTATTATACTCATGAATAGTCATCTTTTTAAAACCCAAATAGATTTATGATTCCTAGATATTAATATTTTAAGAAATATTTTTAAAAGATTAGCTTCTACAATAATGCAAAGGTAATCAGGCACATACTTCTGTGGTGGGGGGGAGTCACGAAACAAAAATATTACCAAAATTCTTAACCCCTATGAAAAACAAAAGAAAAGCAAAAACAGTTTAGGAGTGGACCTTATCCTTTATTAACTTAAAAGTAAACAGTTCTCCATAGAAAAGCTGCAGCTCCCAAATACAAATGCCGTACAAGCATTTCTACCAGACTCTAATATTTAAAATATTTTTTTCAAGATATAATTAGAAATCTACCTGTGGATCGAGTCCAAGCCCAGCTTGTATTAGGATAATGGTAAGGGCAGTGTTTCTTAAAGTTGAAGACCACATGTTATTAACACGGATGTAATTACTGAGGAATGGAACATTCCTGACAGTAAAACCAGCCAGTAACATCCCTTAAAAGAAAGAAAATAAAGCATGTCTGATTCAGTTCATTTTTCTAAGTTAGTAAAGAGAAATGTTTAATTTCTCTTCTTCAAATACACTACGTCTCATTGCTTTGGTGAATGGCAGCTTATGTACAAATAGAGGAGGCAGCGTAAGTCAAGGAATGGAGATAAGAAATGACATATCTCAAAAGGCTACAACAAGTAATTCAGTGTTGTTGGAACATAAAGGGCAAGGATGGGAGTAGGAGAATGGGCAGGAGGGGCCAGATAATATAAAGCTAACCCCCCTGCAGCCTCCATTCCCACTGCTTTGGTAGAGTAATGCACCATAGGAAAGTTTTAGGAGGAAGTGACATAATGAGTCTTGTATTTTCTATGTGATGGTCTTGATGAATTAGATAGACATAAAACTGGAGGAGAGAACAATTAGAAGGCTCTATCATACGGTAGGAGAAGGAAGGGAAGAATGAAGGGAGGGGGTAAACAGAAGTGGGAATGAACCACGAGAGACTATGGACTCTGGGAAACAAACTGAGGGTTTCAGAGGGGAGGGGGGTGGGGGATTGGGCTAGGCTGGTGGTCGGTATTAAGGAGGGCATGTATTGCATGGAGCACTGGGTGTTACACACAAACAATGAATCATGGAACACTACATCAAAAACTAATGATGTACTGTATGGTGAGTAACATAACATAATTTAAAAAAAAAAAAAGAAAGAAAAGGCCGCTCTGTCATACTCCACTGAAGAGCTGGGAAACAAATAGCCTAAACTAGGACAAAAGTGGGTTTTGGAGAAAAAAAAATTCAATAAATACTTAGCAGGTGCTGAAAGGGTATTGTGGACATAGAAAGGGTCTTAGAAATAGGATGGAGTGATTATCTTTAATGACAGTGTACTGAATATTTGGGTGTATTGAATACTTAGAAGATATGAGACACTGCTAATAGAAGTTCTTCCACTAATTTTCCTCTGGCCAGATGGAGAGTTACATAATGATGCTAATGAAGAAATAGGATATAATACTAGTTAGGCAGATGATGCACCCATGAATGTACATAGTGGAGATGCCCAAATAGCTTACTCAAAAACCATAAAACCTTCTTATGCCCTAATCACTACAGTATTTGAATCTTAAATTGTATTTGAGTTAGGTTATCCACAGAAAAATTCAGTCTTTCCCAAATATTTCTTTTTCTACAATATATTTAAAATTTTATTTTTTTTATTTTTTATTTTTTTTAAAGATTTTATTTATTTATTTTGACAGAGATAGAGACAGCCAGCAAGAGAGGGAACACAAGCAGGGGGAGTGGGAGAGGAAGAAGCAGGCTCATAGCAGGGGAGCCTGATGTGGGGCTCGATCCCAGAACGCCGGGATCATGCCCTGAGCCGAAGGCAGAACGCTTAACCGCTGTGCCACCCAGGCGCCCCTAAAATTTTAAAAAGTCCTATTAAACAGTAAAGAAACAGGAATCATATATTGAATATATTTAAATTATTTCAAAAATATATTTCAGAAAAAAATCTGTGCTCATGTGTAGAAATAGTTCTATAAATGAGCTATATGCATACATATAAATACATACATAAAGATCATATTACATTGAAATATTTCTAAATAATATCTTTTCTGACTAGAGTATGTTCATAATTTACATATAGTTAATAACAAAGAAATAAGAGCCAACTGTACACTTACCAAGAAGAGGTGGAAGGTGAGGCACTGAAGGTATTCTAATGAGTTCCAAAATTTTCCCCCCAATAATGGCACTATAAAAGATAATTAATAGTCCAAATAAATTTCCACCAGGGAGAACTTCAGAGCCTGAGAATGACCAGGCTGCGCACCATACCATAAAAAATGCAACTCCTGAAATATAAAAAAAGCATATATCCATACATCTACATAGACATAGATATATATGTACAAAAGATGAATTCTATTTTATCAAATATCGTATTAATAGTCCTATCTAATGAATGATACATAGCATAGACTAATGTTGATTGCTAGCATAATTGAAGAAATATCTTTTAACATATATTCTAAAGTCTCTATCAATTTATGGGACAAGTTTTTAACAAAGTATTATTTTTTTTTCTGAGAATACTTCAAATATGCTTAATAATACAAAACAACTAATATTCTCTTTTTATTTTTATTTGCATTTATTCTGTGCAGAATTTACTCCCAGGCCCTAAGTTTTTGTTTCTTCAGTCTCTTCTGGGATATCTTTTTCTTCTGCGCAACCTCGTCTTCTGGTTTAGGAACAATCAGCTCTTTTTCAGTAAGGATCATCCTGATGTGGCAAGGAGAGCTCATGTAGGGGTTAATCCGACCATGAGTCCTGTAAATTCTGTGCCACATCTTGGGGGCTTTGTTCACCCAGATGTGCTCAATGACCAGAGAATCGACATCTAAGCCCTTAAGTTCAGCATTACTGTCTGAATTTTTACGCATGTGCAGTAAAAATTCAGCACTCTTCTTGGGCCACTGACCCTGTGTCCAGCCCCACTGTTTGGCCTGGGCACACCTACCAACTCTATCACGGTAACGAAGGAATGGCACACACTGCTTCCACAAAGTGACGTCTTTCAGATACTTGGTGGCTTTTCAGATATGCATACCCTTGATGGCCTGGGGAGCTTCACATGTATTCTTAAAGTGGATACACAGATTTGAACCTCTTGATTTGCATGATTTTGTAGGGTTTTCTGGGTCAAGTGAATAGTGGACCATTTTCAGAGGTCACCTCAGGCCACTTAGGGGAAGAGCCAAAGTATTATTACTTTAAAAAAATATTTAAAAAAATATTTTAAAAGTATATGTGAGTACTTTAAAGTACTAAACTCTTCTCATAATATATGATATTTAAAAATGTTATGGTAATATTATGAGCTTTACTTCATTTTATATCTTAGAGTAGCTTTTGTTTCTTACATTCCACATGAGTGAAATCTAATGATATTTGTCTTTCTCTGACTGATTTATTTTGCTTAGCATAATACACTCTAGCTCCATCCATGTCATTGCAAATGGCAAGATTTCATTATTTTTGATGGCTGAGTAATATTCAATTATATATATATATATATATATATATATATATATATCCATTTATCTTTCAACNCTCTCTCCATAGTTTGGCTATCATTGATAATGCTGCTGTAAACATCAGGGTGCATGTACCCCTTCAAATGTGTATTTTTGTATTCTTTGAGTAAATACCTAGTAGTGTAATTGCTGGATTTTAGGATAGTTTTATTTCTAACTTTTTGAGGAACCTCCATACTGTTTTCCAGAGTGGCTGCACCAGTTTGCATTCCCATGAACTGTGCAAGAGAGTTCTCTTTTTTCTGCATCCTTGTCAACACCTGTTGTTTCTTGTGTTGTTAATTTTAGCCATTCTGACAGGTGTGAGGTAGTATCTCATTGTGGTTTTGATTTGTACTTCCCTGAGAGGAGCATTTATTAAAAAAAAAAAAAAAGCCAGGGTTTTGTGTAGGACTGGTCAAAGTCTGAGGCCTTCCTGCCTGGGATCGCTATCACTCCTTCCCTCATTTTCCCTCACTTACTTCATTTGGGAAAAACTTTAGTTTTATCAGCATGGTGCTAGATTAAAAATCAGCTGCTTTGTTGCCAGAGGAGGTGGAGAAGATTTGATATGGAATGAAGGGAGAAAACCCATGACTTTGCTGGCTAAAAATGGTAGACTGATTTCAGAACTGGCAGAAAAAAACATGCAGTGGTGCTAGTTTGAGGTTGCAGTTCAAGTTGATATGAGTAGCAAACAAGCTAAAAAATTAACTAGGAGATCTTAGATATGACAGAGTCAGAAAGGTTGAGGTAAGTTCTCCACATATCTATGGCTGATTGGGAAACTATGCAAGTGCAGAGAAGACTCAGACAGTATGGCAAAAAGTTAAAAATAAATAATAATAATAATAATGTGAGACTTGATTACCAGCAGCAATTCTGAATGCCTTCTTCAACCCACCTACAGATCACTTGGCAGAGGTTGGAAGCCTTATTGGCTTGAACACAATGTCTCCCCTAAATCATTATGTGATTATTAAGCTATGCAGACAAAAGAGAAACCCCTAGGAAGACAGGCTAAAAACAAATAAACAAAAACTAAGAGACATCAGCTGCCGGAAACCATGGGGCAGAATGATTCCACCAATATAAGTACATGCAAATTACCCAAACCACCACCACCACCACCACAAGAAAATAAAACTGAATTCAAAGTTGCTGTAATGTGTAACTAAACTGTTTCATTTTCAACCTCAACTTACTAGACATGCAAAGAAATGGGAAATACAATCCATATTCAGAAGAAAAAAAGCAGTCAATAGACAATGAGTAAATGAATCCAGGTGTTGGATTTACAAAGTTTTCAAAACAGCCATTTTAAAAATGTTCAAAAAATGAAAATGTAACATTTCATTTAATAAAGAATATCAGTAAAGAGATAAAATTTATTTAAAAATGGAAATCTGGAATTGAAATGTACAATTGAAATGAAAAGTTGATGAGAGGCTCAACAGCATTTTTAAGCTTATGAAAGAAAATATCAGTGAACTTGAATATAGATCAACAGAGATTAATTAATCAATCTGAAAAACTAAAGGAAAAATGGAATAAAGAAAAATGAACAGCGCCTCAGACACCTATGGCATACTATCAAGAGCACTAATACATGCATAACAGAAGCCCCAGGAGGAGAAGGGAAAGATACAAAGGGGCTGAATTATATTTGAAAATATAATGTCTGAAAACCTCCCAAAGTTAATAAAAAAAACATTAACTTATAGATGTAAGAAGCTCAACAAATCCCAAGTAGAATAAGCACAGGAGATCCACACCTAGAGATATCATCATTATCAAATTGTTAACAACAAAAGACAGAAGGAAAATCTTGGAAGTGGAAAGAAAATGACTCATCATGTACAGGGGAACATTAAAGCAATTAAGAGCAGAATTTTCATCAGAAAAAACAAAAGCCAAAAGGCAGTGATATTTCAAAAGTGCAGAAAAAGGGGGATCTGGGTGGCTCAGTCAGTTGAGCATCAGACTTTTTTTTTTTTTAATATTTTATTATTTATTCGACAGCGAGAGAGGGAACACAAGCAGGGGAGAGGGAGAGGAAGAAGCAGGCTCATAGCGGAGGAGCCTGACGTGGGGCTCGATCCCATAACGCCGGGATCACGCCCTGAGCCGAAGGCAGGCGCTTAACCGCTGTGCCACCCAGGCGCCCTGAAGCATCAGACTCTTGATCTCAGCTCAGGTCTTGATCTCAGGATTGTGAGTTCAATTCCTTCATTGGGCTCCACACTGGGTGTGGAGCCTACTTAAAAAAAAAAAAGTGCAGAAAAAAACCTGTCAATCAAGAATTCAATATCTAGTAAGACTATTCTTCAAAGTGAAACTGAAATAAAGATATTCCCAGACAAACAAAAATAGAAAAAATTCACCCCCACTAATGAAATACTAAAGAAAATGTTGTAAGTTGAAAGGAAATGACAAAAGATGGTGATTTGGATCAATAAGAAGCAATAAAGGGCACTGGAAATGGTAAATAAATATCTAAGTATAGACAATTGTGTGTATGTATACATATATATGTATATGTATACATACATTTTTTAAAAAGTTAAGATTATTAAGAGCAATAAGTATAACAAAATATTGTTGAGTTTATAGCATATAGAGGTCTATTGGCTCAAAGCTGCTATACAACACAGGAATTAAGTCAATATTAAACTGAAGTAGATTGTGAAAAGTGAAGATAATTATTATAATCCACAGAGAAATCCCTAAAACTAAAACCTCTAAAATATAGCTAAAAAATCAACAGGGAAATTGAAATAGTGGACTAACAATATTTGGTTAGCACAAAAGAAGCAGTAAAGAATGAACAGAAAAAACAAAAGACATGACACTTACAGAAAACAAGTAACAAAATGGTAGACATAAGTCCAACTATATGAGTAATTATGTTAAATATGAATGGTCTAAATTCAAAAGGCAAAAATTATCTTACTGGATTTAAAAAAAATAGTAAGATCCAAATACTTGGTGTCTACAAGAAACATACTTTGGATGAAACAGGCTGAATGTAAAAAGAAGAAAAAGACATATTATGCAAACAGTACTCATGAGTCAAAGAAGTAAACATAAGGGGAATTACAACATATCTTAAAGTGAATAAAAATGAAAACACAGCATATCAATATTAGTGGGATGTGATGGGCACACATGGAAATGTATAGCTTTAAAATATTAGAAAGAAAGAATTATCTAAAATTGACAATAAAAACTTCCACCTTAACAACTTATAAAAAGAGAAGTAAATCAAACTGAAAGTAAGTAGACTGTATGAAATAAAAAGATTGAAGTGAAAAATAAATAGAAAACAAAAACATTAGAGAAAACCAATGAAATAAAAATTAATTATTTGAGGTCAATAAAATAGATGTCTCTAGATAGACTGACAAAGGAAAAAGAAGGTGCAAGTGAAGAAAATCAGGAATTAAAGAAGAAACATCACCATCGACTTTAGAGAAATTAAAATAATGCAAAGGAAATATTGTAAACAACTTCAAGCTAAAAATTAGACAACTAGACAAAATAGACAAATTCTGAGAAAGATATAAATTACCAAAACTAATTCAACAAGAAAGGAAAATAGAAATATCATACGATTCAACAATTCTGCTTCTAAGTATTTATCCAAAGAAAATAAAACCAGTAAGTCAAAAAGATATATGCACCCTCCTCATGTTCACTGCAGCATTATTTACAATAGCCAAGATAGGGAAACAACATAAGTATCCATTTAAGGGTGGAACATTTTTCAATCATAAAAAAGAAAAAACTTGGGGTGCCTGGCTGGCTCAATTGGTGGAGCATGCGACTCTTGATCTCTTGGAGTTGTGAGTTTGAGCCCCATATTGGGTGTAGAGATTACTTAAAAATAAAATCTTAAAAAAAAAAAAAGAAAGGAAAAAAAAAACCCAAAAAACTTTTGCCATTTGAGACAACATGGATGGACCTTGAAAGTATTATGCTAAGTGAAGTAAGTCAGACAAAGTAAGACAAATATTGCATGCTCACTTATACATGGAATCTAAAAATCAAGCTTATATATACAGAGAACAAACTGGTGGTTGCCAGAGGCATGGATGAGGGGTTGGCAAGATGGGTGAAGGGGGTCAGAAGTTACAAACTTCCAGTTATAAAATAAATAAGTTATTAGGGTGTAATGTACAGCATGGTGACTATAGTTACTGATACTGTATTATATATTTGAAAGTTGCTAAGAGAGTAGAACTTAAAATTTATCATTACAAGAAAAAAAGGTTTCTATGTATGATGATGGATGTTTACTAGACTTATTGTGGTGATCATTTGTAATATACATAAACAGAGAATCATTATATTGTGCACCTAAAACTAATATAAGGTTATATGTCAATTATACCTCAATTTAGAAAATTAAAAAAAAAAAAGACGAATTGAGACACTTTCAGACAAAAGCTGAAAGAATGCTAGAAGACTTATACTACAAAAAACATTACAAGAAGTTCTTTAGACTGAAGGGAAAGAATTCCACATGAAAATTCAGATTGCCAGAAAGAAATGGAGAGAACCAAAGAATGTAAATATGTGGACAAATATGAGACTTTTTTTAACTTAAAAAAAAAAGACTTTTGGTTTTTTAAAAAGCAAATGTAGAAGTAAGAATATATATATAAATGTAGAAGTAAAAATAAGAATGTAGAAGTAAAAATATATATAAATCTTGCACAGAGGGCCCAGGAGGGATAAATAAAGTCACATTGCTATAAGGCTCTTTTATATTGATGTGAGTGATGACCACAGGATATTTAGGCTTATAGTAAGTCTTATAGTTGGGTAGTGCTAGTTCTCTAGCTTTTCATTTTTCTCCTTTGATACTGCGTTGGCTCTTCTCGGTCTTTTGCCTCTCTATATAAACCTCAGAATGAGTTTGTGGGCATCCACAAAGTAACTTGTTGGGATTTTGATTGGGGTTGTGTTGAATCTATGGATCAAGTTGGAAAGAACTGACATCTTGACAATATTGAGGCTTCCATGAACAAGGAAAATCTGTGCATTGATTTAGTTCTTTCTTTAATTCTGTCACTCGAATTTTGCAGTTTTCATCATGTAGATCTTGTACATATTTTGTTAGATTTCTACCTAGGTATTTTATTTTTAGGGATACTATTGTAAATAGTGATGCATTTTTAATTTCAAATTCCATTTGTTCGTTGTTGGTTGGTACATATGAATAACTGACTTTTGTATATTAACTTTTTATCCTGCAATCTTGTTATACTTGCTTACTTGTCCCTGGAGTTTTCTTCTTGATTCTCTTTTCTACACAATTATGTCATTTGTAAACAAGGGCAGTTTTATTTCTTCCTTCCCAATCTGATACGGTTTGTTTTTGCTTTTCTTATTCTATTAGCTAGGACTTATAGTACAATATTGAAAAGGAGTAGTGAGAGAGGGCATCCTTGTCTTATTCCTGATGTTAGGAGGAAAGCTTCTAGTTTCTCACCATTTAGTATGATGGTGGCTGTAGATTTTTAGTTGATTTTTTTTTTTATGAAGTTGAGGAAGTTTCCTTCTGTCTGTAAATTATGATGGATGTTGGATTTTATTACGTTTTTCCTGCACCTATTATTATTATATGATTTTTCTTTAGACTGTTCATGTTATGGATTACAATCATTCATTTTCAAATATGAACCAAACTTGCATGCCTAGAATAAATCTCCTATGGTTGTAGGATATATAATTCTTTTTATATATTGTTAAGTTTGATTTATTAATATTTTGTTGCAGATTTCTGCTTCTGTGTTTATCAGGGATATTGGTCTGTAGTTTTCTTTTTTGTAATGTCTTTGATTTGGGTATGAGGCTAATGCTGACCTCATAGAATGATTTGGGAACTATCCCTCTGCTTCTATCTTTGGGAAGAGATTGTAGAGAGGCATAATTTCTTTCCTAAATGTTTGGTAAGATTCATCAGTGAAGCCATTTAGGTCTGGTGCTTTTTGTTTTGGGAGGTTATTAATTATTGATTCAATTTATGTAATAGATATATTCCTATTCAGATTGCCTATGTCTTCTTCTGTATATTTTGGCAGATTGTGTTTTTCAAGGAATTGGTCCATTTCTTCTCGATTATCAAATTTGTGGGTTAAGAGATGTTCACACTATTCCTTTACTATCTTTTTAAGGTCCATGGGATCTGTAGTGATGTCCCCTCTTTAATTTCTGATATTAGTGGATTATATCTTCTTTGTGTTTTTCTTACCCTAGCTAGAGGCTTATTGAGGGTATCAATCTTATGAAAGAACCAGCTTTTGGTTTCATTGATTTTTTGCTATTGTTTTAAATTTCAATGACATCTGCTCTAGTTTTTGCTATTTCTTTTCTTCTGTTTACTTTGGGTTTCATCTGTTCCTTTTTCAGGTTTCCTAATGTGGAAGCTTAGAAGATTGATTTTAGATCTTTATTCTTTTCTAAAATGTGCATTCAATGTTATAAATTTTCCTCTAACACTGTTTTCACTACAAATTTTCATAAATTGTATTTTAATTTTCATTTAGTTCCAAATATTTTAAAATATCACTTGAGGTTTCCATGTATTATTTAGAAATGTATTGTTTAATCTCCAAGTATTTTAGGATTTTCCAGCTGCCTTTCTTTTGAATTTTAGTTTAAACCCTTTATGGTCTGAGGGCATACACTGTACGATTTTTATTCTTTTAGATTTATTTAGGTGTTTTGTCTGTGTATGACAGAATGTGGTCTATCTTAGTGAATGTTCCCTGTGAGCTTAAGAATAATGCATATTATGCTATTGTTAGATGAAGTAGTCTATAAGTGTTCATTATATTCTGTTGATTGATGGTGTTGTTGAGTTCAGCTATGTCCTTACTGATTTTCTGCCTGTTGGATCTGTCCTTCTCTGAGAGACTGTTGAAGTCTCTAACTATAATTGTGGATTCATATATTTCTTCTTGTAGTCCTTTCAGTTTTTGCTTCAGGTGAATTGACACATGGGAACATGTCTGTTGTCAAACACATATACACATTAAGGATTATCATGTCTTCTTGGGTATTGACTCCTTTATCATTATGTAATACCCTCTTTATCCCTGATAATATTCCTTACTCTGAAGTCTGCTGTCTGAAATCAATATTTCATCTTTCTTTTACTAAGTGTTTACATGGTATATCTTTCTTCATCCCTTTACTTGTATGTGTCTTTATATTAAAAGTGGTTTCTTATAGACAACATATAGCTGGATCTAGGGTTTTTAAAAAAATATTTATTTATTTTTAGGATTAAAAAAATTATTACATTCAATTAGTCAGCATATAGTACATCATTAGTTTTTGACATAGTGTTCAACGATTCATTAGTTGCGTATATAACACCCAGTGCTCATCACAACACGTGCCCTACTCATCACCCAGTTACCCCATCCCCTGACCCCCCTCCCTTCTGTAACCCTCAGTTTGGTTCCTGGAGTCCAGAGTCTCTCACGGTTTGTCTAGGTTTTTTGATACACTGACAATTGGTCTTTTACTGGTATATTTAGACCATTGACATTTAAAACTATTATTAATAAAGTTAGATTAATATCCACCATGTTTGTTACTGTTTGCTATTTATTGCCCCTATTCTTTGTTTCTATTTTTTGTCTTCTTTTTTACCTTTTGTGGCAATTAACTGATCATTTTATATACTTATATTTCCTCTCCATTCTTAGCATATCAATTATACTTATTTTTTCATTTTCCTTTAGGGGTTGCCCTACAGTTTGTAATATACATCTACAACTAATCGAAGTCCACTTACAAATAACACTACCACTTCATGGGTAGTACAAGTACCTTATAAAAACAAAATATTCTATTTCTAATTCCTTCTTCCTGTTTCTTGTATCACTGCTTTCATTCATTTCACTTAAATGCATTAGCTATAATCAGTGAATATATTTTTGCTATTATTGTGAACTGTTCTCTGTTCAGTCATTAAAGAATATTAAAAAATGCTTTTGTCTTACCTTCACTTATTCCTTCTCTGATGCTCTTCCTTCTTTATGTAAATCTGGATTTCTGACTTAATTTTTTTCTCTTGAAGAATTTCTTTTAACATTTTGCAAGGCAGATTTACTGGGTTTTTTTTTTTTGTTTGTTTGTTTGTTTGTTTGTTTGTTTTGGTTTGAGAAAGTCTTTATTTCTCTTTCACTTTTTTTTGTTTGTTTTAATTTGGGGATGAGGGACAGAGGAAGAGAGAGAGAATCTTAGGCAGGCTCCATGCCCAGCACAGAGCCTGATGTGAGGCTCAATCTCACAACCCTGAGATCATGACCTCAGATCAAAAATCAGACACTTAACGACTGAGCCACCCGGAGTCCCTCTCCTTCATTTTTGAATGATAATTTTGTAGCATACAGAATTTTAGGTTAGTGTGTTTTGTCTCAACACTTTAAATACTTCATTTCACTCTCTTTTTGCTTGCATTGTTTCTGCAGATAAGTCAGATCTAATTTTTATCTTTGCTACCCTATCAGTAAAGTGTTTTTTCCCCCTCTGGCTTCTTTCAAGACTTTTAAAAATCTTTGATTTCCTGTAGGTTGAATATGATATACCCAGGTGTAGTATTTTTGTTTGTTTTTTGGTATTTATCCTGCTTGGAATTCTCTGAGCTTCCTGGATCTGTGGTTTTCTATCTGACATTAATTTGGGGGAAATTCTCAGCAATTATTGCTTCAAATATTTCTTCTGCTGCTTTTTCTCTTCTGCTACTCCCATTATGTTTTGTAGTTGTCCCACAGTTCTTGTATATTCTGTTCCTTTTTTTCAATCTTTTTTTCCTCTTTACTTTTCAGCATTGGAAGTTTCTATTGACAGATCCACAAACTCAGAGATTCTTTTGTCAGCTGTATACAGTTTATTAATGAATGCATCAAAGACATTTGTTTCCATTAGTGTTTTTAATTTCTAGCATTTCTTTTTAGTTCTTTCTTAGAACTTCCATCTCTCTGCTTACATTACCCTTCCATTCTTAGATGTTTACTTTTCCATTGGAGCCCTTAGTATATTAGTCATAGTTGTTTTAAATTTATAGTCTGATAATTCCAACATACCTGCAATATCTGGGTCTAGTGATGCTTTGTCTCTTCAAACTATTTTTTTGCTTTTTAATACATCTTACATATTTTTGCTTAAAAGTGAATATATCGTCCTGGGTAAAAAGACCTTTGGTAATATAGTGGTAAGTTGTGAAGGAAGGGAAAGACCTTCTATAGAGTTCTGAACCAGTCTTTACTGAGCCTGTGCTCCTGGGCTATGAACCTCACAAATGCCTTTCAGTTGTTTTTGTTTTTTTCCCCTACCCCATTAGGTTTTATAGGATGGCTAGTGGGGGTTATAGAGAGGGGGCAAATTTGGGTTATTTTTCTTTTCCCAGGTCAGTTGGTTCCAATAAAATCCCCATAGGTTAGGTTCTGATAAAACAATTTCTCTTGAGGGAAGGTATTTTTAAAAAGAGCAGAAAGCTCTGGTATACTGCATATGATTACCTTCTCCCTCCCCCTGCCAGATGGCTCCTGGAGGTAAAACTCACAAAAATGTCTTTCCCACACCATGAGTGGCCTACCGCCCTCAGACTTCTCCACACTGAGTCTCTAGCCAATTTGTCAATTACGGTTTAGGTTTACCTACCCTAGTTCTGGTTCCTGAAGAGGTTTTTGCTCTGGTAATTTATGATTCTCTGTATCCACAGCTGTCTCCAATTCTGAGGGCAGTTATTTGCCCTCTACCCTTATTTCTCTTGTGGAACTAAGAAGAGTTGTTAATTTTTCAGTTCGTTCAGCTTTTTATATGTTAAGGTGGAGTGATTATGCTGGACCAGAAATTGGAAGTGTCTGGGATATTATTTTTGAGCTCTAAACTTTCAAGACTGCTTACTTCATAACACTGATGATAAGATTTTAATGGAGAAATTCTGGCCCTAAGATTATTTGAAAATCATAGCTGGATGTATAATAAAGCTTTCCTTTAATTTATTTAAAGGAAAAAAAACTTATGAAAATAGTTATAAAGTACCTTTTATTGAAAATAAAGTATCTTTATTGAAAGTAAACTTAAACAAAAAAAGAAATAATAGCCTAAAACCTACACCTATTCCCCTAGGATATCCATTTCTTTGGAACTAGGTAAGCTACCACCCGAGTAAAAGACATAAATAGTGTGATTAAAAGTGATGAGACTGATTCCTACATGTAGTTGAGAGTTTAGATTTCCTACTAAATTAACTTATATGCACTATGGGATTGGTGAACTAAATATGGTTTATAAACTGCAGCTGTATCTCCATTATCTAGAATATATGCTATTATCTAGAAAATATGTTTTAAGAGTTTCTTTAGTGAATGTAGAGTGTATGCGTGTGTGTGTGGGAGACAGAGATAAGACACAGACAGGCAGATGAAGATGGAGACAGAGAGACAGAGACAGAAAAAGAGAATACAAGAATATACACCCCTCCAAGATAGAAACATGGAAGATCCTTTTCCTATAAATTTCTCTAAACTTGAAAAATCAAAAATGAAAAAAAAAACAAAGGGGAAAACCAGTTAGGGACCCAAGTATGTTTGTAGTTTCAATACTGGTGTCATAAACTCCTAAATTATTTCCTGAGCAAACTGCAGTTCTCAATCTCAGTGGATAATCTTTGGAGACCAATACATTTTCCTCTCTTCATGGGCCCTGACCCTACTCCTAACAACTGCTGTATAGATAATGCCCATTATATAGAGTATAGGGCCATGGGAATGTGCATGTAGAATCTATGTGCAGAAATTATATTTACAAAGGAGTTCAATCACTTTACACTGTCAGATGTTCAAGTTCAGCTTTAGAACCTTAAAAATATTGATGTTAATTAAAAAGCAACTTTTACTAAAGGAAAAATAAAATTTGGTTTCAAAAGTTTAAAGTTAGCAAGCAGGAAATGAAGTAAAATTTTAGGGGCGCCTGAGAGCTCAGTCAGATACAAGTGTCCGACTCTTGGTTTCTGCTTAGGTCGTGATCTCAGGATCACAAGATCATGTCCCACGTCAGCCCTGGCACTGGGTGCAGAGTCAGCTTGAGATTTTCTCTCCCTTTCCCTCTTCCCCTCCCCCAACTTGTGCATGTGCATGCTTTCTCCCTCTCAATAAATAAAATCTAAAAAAAGAAAGAAAATAAAATTTTAAAACTTCAGTTACTTATCCTTCATGATATTTTAAACTAATTTTTGTTCTCTATAGGCTCTATACTTCTGGAGGCCAAAATCTCTCTAACTTAAATCATATAGAATATTTAGGAAAAAATCAAGAAAATATTTTATTAATATTAGGAGACAACTTATAAATATATGACAATGAGATGCTTTAAAATTTTAATGGTAAAGCAAATTTTATACAATTCTTTACAAGGCAGCAGCTTTTTAAAAATTTGGGTCCTAATTTTATTAAGAACCTTAATATTGTCAGGAGTATAATGTTCTTTCCAGCTGACTTAAAACTAAATATCAGGGGTGCCTGGGTAGCTCAGTTGGGTTCTATCCAACTGGTGATTTTGGCTCAGGTCATGAGCTCATGGGTTGTGAGATTGAGCCCCACACTGGGCTCTGAGCTCTGGGCTCTGTGGGAAGTCTACTTGAGATTCTCTCCCTCTGCTCCTCCCTCAACTCACACTCACTCTCTCTCTCAAAATAAATCTTTAAAAAACTAAATATCAAAAGTAGTCTTTAAATAAAAATCTTTAATCAAAGCCCATTCTTTCTTTCTCCATCCCTCCCTCCCCTCCCTCCCTCTCTTCCTTCTTCTTTTCTTTTCCTTTCTTTTTTCTTTCCTCCCTTCCTTCTTTCCCTTTCTTCATCTCTCCCTCCCTCCCTTCCTTCCTTCTTCTCTCCCTTCCTTCCTTCTTCCCTCCCTTCCTCCTTTCCCTTCCCTTTCCTCCTCTTTCCCTTCTTCCCTTCCCTCCCCTCCCCTCCCCTCTTTTCCCTC
>NC_048228.1:27462955-27511112 GCF_002007445.2 Ailuropoda melanoleuca | reverse complement strand
CCCTCCCCTCCCCTTCCCTTTCCTTTCCTTTAGGCTCCACACCCAATGTGGGGCTTGAACTCACAACCCTGAGATCAAGAATTGGATGCTGTACTGACTGAGTCAGCCAGGCCCCCTTAATCAATGCTGTTTCTAATCCCCAAGATTTAATGTAAGAAGTCATGAAAAACATTAAAATATGTTAAGCAAGTATTATTAGTTTTTGACAGAGTTAAAGAAATATTTCCTCTTTGTCCACATATTGTTTGTAATAAGAGCTGAAGTATATAGCTGAAGTATACAGCAAATCTACAGATTTAGCAGTGGCTCTGTTGGTTTGTGTTTCAATATTTATCAAATATAGGAGTGTCCGGGTGGCTCAGTTGGTTAAGCATCTGCCTTTGGCTCTGGTCATGATCCCAGGTCCTAGGATCGAGCCCTGCATTGGGCTTTTTGCTTAGCGGGGAGCCTGCTTTTCCCTCTCCCTCTGCTGCTCCCCCTGCTTGTGCTCTCTCTGTGTCAAGTAAATAAATAAATAAAAGCTTTAAAAATATATATTTATCAAATATATCTCTCATTTTCTCTCCATTTACATTTCTTATTTCACATACCATTTGTAATAAGTTTATTCAATTTTCCTTGTGGAGGACAAGAACACTTCTTTTCCATCTGTGGTTTTGTTTCCTCTGTTTGTGACAAGACAGTTTCCTTAGTTTCTTCATGTTCACTAATACTACTATCTTTGAGGATCTAAAGTAAAGCAAGGAAATCTTTTAAGAAATATACTTTTCATACAATTTTATGAATGTACAAAACCACCAAATCTCATCATTAAATTCATATTATTACTGTCACCATGGAGAATTACACATATAAAAGAATATTCATGCACTATATCATTAGGTATTTTAGGATGTCACAGGCGTGCACTTTGTGTACTCTTTAAGACTTGAGTCCCTGCTATTTTCATTTGTGATTTATGCATACTGAATAAGTGAGCCTATAGTGTAGGCAGAATAATTAAAAGTGTTCCTCTTCAGTCTTACTTCCAAAGATTATTCAATAAAACTTTCTTAGAATGAAAATACAACTAAGTTGGAAAGGAGGTGAAATATAATTTTACTTGGACTCATTTCATTTGAAAAATTATATAACTGGAAAAAATGAGAAAAACAGATCAAGCTTTCAGAAATTTAAGGTTCATGCTCCCACTATTAATTACAGATAATATCCTTAGGTAGTTCAGGGGTTTAGCTACATCTTCTAGGCTCTTAATTGTAGTTAGTCTAATTATGAAACTGCTGATTTAGAAAAAAAAAAAAAGACATCTTAGTTGGTGAGATTATTGAGAGGTTTCTCCCGACATAAACAAAACAAGCCAAAAAATAAAAAAACAAAACAGAGTAGGGTTAACCCTTAAATAGAAATCTTCAAATTTGCCTTATTGTCATCATGGTGCGTGTGTGTGCACGTGCACGTGTATGTATGTGTACACACAGGCCAACACTTTGAGTGTATTGATAATATTTTGAGTGCAGTGGAGAGATAACACTTCATTACCATTCAAGAAATGGTAACAAAGGCTATAGGCATGGACAGATTAAGGAAGTGAAGACGAAACATTTAATGACTAGAGAGGCAAAGGCACCACAGCAGCTGATGTAAATGAATTATGTAGCTCTTTTAATATCAAACTTTAAATCTGATCATGATTAATTTGTTGGAATTCTGGTATAGAGAATTTTATGGGAAGTCTGTCACTATACAAAAGGGCCAAGGTAAAGACACAAAGATGAATTTTGATTAGTGTGGGTAAAAGGTCATATGAGGTAAGACCATATTATTTTATATTTTATTATTTCAGAATTTATAATAAATTGACATAGACTAAGATGAAGTTTTTACAGACAAATAGTTTGAATCAATGGTGAATATTTTATTTATTTATTTATTTTTTTAAATTTTTTTTTTTTTAAAGATTTTATTTATTTATTCGACAGAGATAGAGACAGCCAGTGAGAGAGGGAACACAAGCATGGGGAGTGGGAGAGGAAGAAGCAGGCTCATAGCGGAAGAGCCTGGATGTGGGGCTCGATCCCATAACGCCGGGATCACGCCCTGGGCCGAAGGCAGATGCTTAACCGCTGTGCCACCCAGGCGCCCCCGATGGTGAATATTTTAAATATTTAAAAGAAGAACTTTTGGCCCTTAAGAACTATAGAAACCTCTATTTAAAAAAAAAAGTAAACAATTTTTAAAAAAAGTTTTAAAAAGTTACTTTCAAAAGTAAGCAATTTATAATTCCAATTATGAGCGATTATTATGCAGTAAAACTAGACCAACAGAAGGTCTATGACTTACTCTGTACACTTGGAAAAGCAAAAACTTGGTTCTTTTCCAATATATAGCACAACATTTTAATTAGTTTCTCTTTACCTCTTGTAGTCTAAATTACTGAGTTTTTCCTAGACATGGCCATCCATTACTCCTGAAATCTGCCCTCTTTACTCCAAAATAATCTTTAGTCACCCCTTTCCATCTTTTCATTCCTTTTGCTCATTTCTTAGGACTTATTTAAATTAGTTATTTTTACATGACCACTTCTCATTTTTTAACCAGACATACAATAGAAACCTAATAAGTAAACTTGAAAAATAAATTTTAAGATCAGATTGATTTTTATGTCATATATACAGAATAGTTTTAGATTTTTACCTGAGGAGTTGTAGATGATGGGGTGTTTTTATCCTCCAGATGTTCATTTTGTGATTCTGTGGTGTACATGCTAATATTTAAAAGAAAAATAATTGGAATAAAATAGTACTATAAATCCATCTGAAATAAACATGGTTAAGTGGGGTTAATTTTTTAATGATTTTTTTATCATAAAGTTGTATCACAGTCAAGTCAGATATCTTTATAGTTAAGATAGCTCCAAATATTCATTGTAAAGTTATGAGGCAAAATCAAGTGCATACATTTTAAAAACCATTATCACACAGAATTTAATACTTCTCAGTAGTTCATAATGGTGGGTCATATCTTACAAGCATGTATCAGAAAACTCAGTTCTTTATTTCATGCACTGAAATAATTTCCACCATTGATTTATTCTATCTTCAGTCATATTCCTGTCAGAAGAGAGTCCAAAAATTTTTTGAATTAAATATGATCAACTACATTAATACCTACGTCTGTAAGTTACTGATACATACTGTCTTTATATGTGGTCCATTTGAAAGATCCATAGGTCCAACATTTAAACAAAATAAAATAAGTCTTATTTTGAATAAGAATGAACTAGAAAAAAAAAGAACGAAATAGGACCGCATCAGGAGAAGAATTAGGTCTGGAAACTTATTTTAAAATATCTATTGTTTCAACCTTCTCTGTGATTTTTGCTGCGAGTGTAGGACGGGTATCTACCATAAAAATACCTTTCAATTCTTGAGTTACTATTGAGGACAAAATTAACAACTTTTAAGTCTGAATTTTTAGGTACTTGATAAGACCAAACCCCACAGTATTTCAAGTATCTATACTTTTTTAAAAAGGCAAGAATATTAATAATGAAAATTTTGAATGAAAAGGATCATTAACATTTGAGTTACCTACCACATATGCTAGGTGCTTTACATATATTGCCTCATTTTAATGAAGTAAAATATTAATGTGTAAAATCCTATAAGGGGTCATAACTAATTTACGTCATTATAACAGAAAATAACATTTATTTTTAAAATGTGATGAAAAAATAGATCTCTAAGTCCCTTTAAAGTAAAATTCCATTTTACTGAAAGGGAATATAAAAACTATCTGGTCATTAGAATGACAACCTGTCATTAACTGTTAGACTAGAAGTTAAAAGTGAGTAAGCTCTATGAACAAGGAGGGTGGGTGAAATCACCTAAGCTGTGTCAAGTTCTGAAAGGATAGGCTGAGGGCTAGAACCATTAAAAAATTTGAGCTGTAGTGCATAAGAGCTGTGAGGTCAGGACACAAGTCCATTCACACAATAATTATTGAATGTCTGTTCTTCTGGGCTCTGAAGATAAAACAGAAAACAAACGTAGGTTTCTGCTCTCATGGAGCTTATATTCTTGTTGGAGGAGGAAGACAGTAAACAGTATTTTCTTTTTTTTTTTTTTAAGATTTTATTTATTTATTTGACAGAGACAGGGTAAACAGTATGTTCAGATTGTGATTAAGTACTAGAGAAAATAAACCCGGAAGATGTTATATTGATCAAGGTGACACTGAGCTGTGATCTAACTAAAGAGAAACTGTAAGTCATAACTAGGCAGACAGACAAGAACAGGCAAACAAAACACCAAGAATCATACAAGAAACCAGGCAGCGTATTTAAAAATCTACAGCTATGTTGGGGCACCTGGGTGACTCAGTCGGTTGAACCTCCAACTCTTGGTTTTGGCTCAGGCTGTGATCTCAGGGTTGCGAAACTAAGCCCTGAGTTGGGCTCTTGCTCAGTAGAGTCGGCTTAAGATGGTCTCTCCCTCTCCCTCTGCTCCTTCCCCTGCTCCCACTCTATCTCTCTTTCTCTAAAAATCAATGAATGAACTAAAAACATAAAAATCTACAGCTAGATCATAGTTAGGATAGCAGGACTTGGAATCCAGGCAAGCAGACCATGCAATAGAACTTCAGAACCTAGATAAGGAGTCTGAACAATAAATGTACATGTTTAAGAGAAGTTTGATACTGTGTCAAGTAATATTCATGGCAGCTACTCGATACTCTCTTTGCATATCTGCCAAGAGAGGAATTGGTAGGTAGTATGCATGGTAACTAAAAGTAAGGACTATGGAGCTGAGATAGAAATGTATTTTACTCTCCCCTTTATCTTTTAATAACTTTGAGAAGTGATTTATCTCCATAGGCCTCAATTTCCTTACATGTAATGATACAATATTGCTAAATTTATTGGTTATTGTGAGGATTAAATGATATAATAGCTGATACAACTTGGATTACATTAAGTATTTGACATGAATCATTTCCATAACACTATGAGTTATTTGTTATTCTCATTTTACAGATGTTGAAACTGAGACCCACGAAGGATAAGTGGTTTTCCCAAAGCCACACAGCTAGCAAGTGGCATAGCTGGAATTTGAACCAAATACTCTTTAACACTATTTAAATCCTTGTTAAACTTGGTATCATCTTATTCTTTTTAGTTATTCTGGAGACGTTGCATTGTGGATTTAAGTCACATTTTCATGGTGACTAACATTATTTTCACATATTTATTGGCCATTTGAATATTTTCTTTAGTAAAGTGTTCAAATCCCTTCCCCATTTAAAAAAATGTATTGGCAGACTTTTATTTTTTTGAGTTCTTTATGGATTCCAGAATCAAATCTTTTATTAGAAATATAGCCAATACTGTCTCCTACTCTGTGGCTTGCCTTTTCACACTGATGATGTCTTTGAATGAACAGAAATTTTTATTTTAATTTAGTCTAATTTATTTTTTCTTTATAATTAGAGCTTTGTTGTTTTATAAGTCTTTGACAACCCTGAAATCATAAGATATTCTCCTACATATTTTTCTAGAAGCATTAATGTTTTGCCTTTCACACTTAAGTCTATGATCCATCTGGAATTGATTTTTATGTATAGTGTGAGAAGAGATAAAAATTCATTTTTTCTCATATCAATACCAAATTGATTCAGCATCATTTATTAGAAAGATCATCCTTGGGGTGCCTGCGTGGCTCAGTTGTTAAGCGTCTGCCTTCAGCTCAGGTCATGATCCCAGAGTCCTGTCGAACCCCAAGTCAGGCTCCCTGCTCCGTGGGGAGCCTGCTTCTCCCTCTCCCACTTCCCCTGCTGTGTTCCCTCTCTCGCTGTCAAATAAATAAATAAAATCTTAAAAAAAAAAAAAGTTCATCCTTTACCCATTGCATTCCAGTGTCACTTTTGTTGTAAGTCAGGTGACCACATATATGTGAATTTATTTTTGGATTTTCTTCTGTTCCACTGGCCTATTTGTCTATCCTTTGCCAACACTCCACTAGTAGTACTTGTATAATAGGAATTGTTACCTAGTGTTGTAAGTTCTCCAGTTTTGCTCTCCCTAAGAGTAGGATTAACTCTTTGTCTCTGTATTTCCACATAAATTTTAGAATGAGGTTGTCATTCATACACACACTCTCTCTCACTTTCTCTCTCTGGTGGAGTTTTGACTGATATTGCATTGAATCTGCAGGTCAATTTGGGGAGAACTCACATCTTAACAGTATTGAGTCTTTTAATGTCTGAACATTGTATGTACATCTTCAAGTACTTAGATTTTCTTTAGTTTATCTTAGTAATATTTATAGTTTTCAGTGTAGAGGTCTTACATATCTTTCATTAGACTTATTTCTAGGTATTGATGTTTTTTGGGATGTACCAAACGGTACCATTAAAAAAAATTATTATTACTTGTTTTTTTGCTGGTATACAGAAATACAAGTAATTTTTATTTATTTATTTTATATCTATGCCTTGATAAATTCACTTTATTCTAATGATTCTTTTGGATTTTCTAAGTACACAAGCACGTAGTCAGTAAATATGTTTTATTTCTTCCTTTGTAAATTTTATATATTTTATCTTTTTCTTTCTTTATTGCACTAGTTATAACCTATTTTTACAGTTGTTTTATATTCTTGCTGACCTTCGTATTGTCTGTCCTAGCATTTGTTTTAATATAGATCTGTTGGCAATAAATTCCTTCATTATTTGTTTGCCTTAAATGTCTTTGAAAGGGATTCTTATTGAATACAGAATTCCATATTAGAAGTTATTTTCTTTAAGAATTTCAAAGATGTTCCACTGTATTCTGGCTCCCATAATTTCTGTTGAGACTTTAACTGTCATTCTTACCATGGCTCCTTTGAAGATAATATGTCTCTGGCTGATATTAATCATCATCATTAAAAAATTTTTTTCACTGTGGTAAAATACATATTATATAACAAAAAACTTACCATTTTAAAGTATACAGTTCACTGGTATCAAGTATATTCATATTATTAAGCAAGCATCACTGCTGTCATTTCCAGAACTTTATTATCCCAAAGTGAAACTCTGTATTCAATTCCCCATTAAACAACTCACCATTCTCTCTTCTCCTAACTCCCTGGCGACCACATTCTACTTTCCATTTTTATGAATTGAAGTACCCTAAGATACTGGGGAATCATACAGTATTTGTCCTTTTGCATCTGGTTTATTTCACTTAGTATAATTTCTTCAAAATTCATTCATGTTGTAACATGTATCAGAATTTCCTTCCCCTTTAAGGATAAATAACATCCCATTGTATGTATATACCACATTTTGTTTATCCATTCATTCATTGATGGATATTTGCGTTGTTTCCACTTTTTGTCTATTATGAATAATGCTGCTAAGAACATGGATGTACAGATACCTGTTTAAGTATCTGCCTTCTATTATTTTGGGTATATACACAGAAGGAAAGCTTCTGGATCATATGGTAATTGTTTCATTTTTAGGGGAGCTGTCATACTGTTTTCCACAGTGACTATGGCTATACCATCTTATATTCATACCAGCAATGCACAAGGGTTCCTATTTCTCTACATACTTATCAGCACCTGTTACTTTGTTTTTCATAATAGCCAACCTAATGGGTATGAAATGGTATCCCATTGTGGTTTTCATTTCCATTTTCCTAATGATTATTGAGCATCTTTGAGCCCTTATTGGCAATTTGTATATGTTCTTTAGAAAAATGTCTATTTTAGTCCTTTGCCCAGTTTTTTAATTTTATTTTATTTACTTATTTGAGAGAGGGTGAGAGCACAGAGGGAGAGGGGGAGGGAGGGGGAGAAGCAGACTCACTGCTGAGCAGAGAGCCTGATGCGGGGCTCCACCCCAAGGACCCTGAGATCATAAACCCAGCCGAAGGCAGACACAACTGATTGAGCCACCCAGGCACCCCTTTGCCCAGTTTATTTTTTTTATTTTTTTATTTTTAAAGATTTTATTTATTTATTTGACAGAGATAGAGACAGCCAGCGAGAGAGGGAACAGGGAGAGTGGGAGAGGAAGAAGCAGGCTCACAGCAGAGGAGCCTGATGTGGGGCTCGATCCCATAACGCCGGGATCACGCCCTGAGCCGAAGGCAGACGCTCAACCGCTGTGCCACCCAGGCGCCTCTGCCCAGTTTTTAATTGGGTTATTTACTTTTTGTTTTCAAGTTGTAAGAGTTCTTTATATATTCTGGATATTAATCACTTACCTGATATATTATTTGCAAATACTTTCTCATTCTGTGGTTTGCCTTCTTTCTCTGTCGGTGTTTTTCAACACACAAATGTTTTTAATTTTGATGTAGTCCAATATATCTATTTCTTTTATTGCCTGTGCTTTGGCTATCTAATCAAAGAATTCATTGCCAAATCTATTATTATGAAGCTTTCCCCTATATTTTCTTCTAAGAGTTTCATAGTTTTAGTTCTTACAGTCATAGTCATTTGAACATCTTTGTCTGCTAACTGCTAACTAAAAATTCTGGGGCACCTTTGAGTCTGTTCCTATTTTCAATTTTCTATCTTGGCTTGTAGTCATATAATATTGTCTAATAGCTAGCATGGCTAATAATTTTTATTGAAACCCTGACATTGTGTATAAAAATTTATAGTCTCTAGACGAGACCTTCCTCCAGAGAGAAATATTGGACTGGTGGCAGGGGGGGAGTGTTAATTGCTAAGCAAATCAGAGACCAAGCTTGGTTGAGACAGCTTTACAACACTCATTTTACCTCAATTTTCCCCAACTCCTAGTGAATAGTTTTCTAAGAATTTTGCCTTGGATGATATCCTCCCTCCCAGATTAGGCAAATTATGGTGGCCTCACTTGTTTTTCACAGATCAGGATACCTTACTACTTCCCCTTGTCCAGGCTTTACTATCCTAGCATAGCTGAATTAACTTCTCCACGTGACATAGCTATAAATATAGGAGTTGGGTGG
Organism: Ailuropoda melanoleuca; assembly: GCF_002007445.2. Classification (NCBI taxonomy): domain Eukaryota; kingdom Metazoa; phylum Chordata; class Mammalia; order Carnivora; family Ursidae; genus Ailuropoda; species Ailuropoda melanoleuca. Next base: position 27,502,123 of record NC_048228.1, on the reverse strand, counting down.
GGCCAGAATCAAGCAGTCTGGCTCCAGAGCCTGCACTCTTAAAACTCAAGTGCCTGTAATATGCCAGATACTGCACCACACATACACTAAATCTTTCACAAGGGTTTAGATTTAGGAAATGGCTATAATAAATCTATTTTGAAAAAGAAAGAAGAAAAATCTACCACATATTGAACTTTTCGTCCTTTCCATTTTAGAAAAGAAACTATTAAAAATAAGGGCCTTAGAACTTCAAAGTAAAGTATAAATAATGAGGGGCACCTGGGTTGCTCAGTTGGTTTAGCATCTGACTCTTGATTTCAGCTTGGGTCTGAATCTCAGGGTCCTGGCATCAGCCATGCATCGGGCTCTGCACTCAGTGTGGAGTTCGCTTGAGGATTCTCTTTCTCTCTCTCCCTGCCCCTCCCCCTCTTTGTACTCTCTCTTTAAAATAAGTAAATCTTAAAAAAAATAAAGTACAAATAATAAGTAAGTTATAGAAGGCTAACATCATTTAGAAATAGCTCACTGGAAGTCAACTATAAAAGTGTTAAGATCCCTAGCCATCATTTCATTGCCTGTGATCCAGCCTTCTACATGCCCCTCACCTCCCAACCCCTTTCACTGAGTACTCTGGAACTTCTGCTAGACTATTATCAAAATCTCAGCCTCTTACATTCTCCATCTATTTTCAGAGCATTCTCTCAAATTCTGTGTTCTATCTGAAACCAAGCCCTTCCCTAAAAGACACCATTTCCCCTATAGCTCTTACATGCTAGCCGTTTATTTGCTAGTGCTCCTTCTGACACCCTACTGCTATTTCTAAACATTATTTTCCTTGCTTCTTTGAGCTTGTATAACTTGACAATACCACCTCTTACCTCTTCTAGTCACTGTCATTTACTGACCTCATCTTGGTCCCTTTCCATTATTCACCAAAGCCATGATGAACACCTGACCCCAGATTTGTAATGCTTGTGAGCCTTAAACATAAACTTGGATAACTCATCTACTACCTCGGTTCCTCGGTTCTTTACTTCCTTTCCAATAAAGGAAAGGCCATGCTAGACCCTTCCATCATCTGAAATGTTCTATAATCAACGATTATTAATTCAAACATCTACTTTTAAAAATACTACTTTATCTTCCTTCAGTTTGCTTGCTCAATTACATTTGCTTCATCCCTTCCATTCTTCAGCCTCATAAGGATATATAGTGGAATGATACCTTTAGCTCAAGCTTTTAGCCCTTTCCCTCATAACTTCCTTTTGTATTTAATGTGTGATCTATCATCTCCAAATTACCAATATCCTATACTCACTTGAAATATGATTATTGTTGTGGCACCTTTCTAGAAAAATCTTGATCCTGCACCAACCCTATGATCCCATTTTTTCATTCACTTTACTGAGCAACTGAATACTGCCATAGAAAGCTACACTAGAGTAACCTGGCATCACTATACATTCATAACCAACAGCCTCCAGTGGGCCTTTAAAATGTACCAATCCTAACAAATACATTCTCTGTCAATTCACTTTCCCCCAAAACTATCCCAATCCTTTTACACTCTTCTTAAACTGCAGATCCTCCACATATTCCCCTTCATCATCAGTAACCTTCTCTCCCTTTTCCACATACAAATCTACCTTCCTCTCTTTCTTCTCTCTTCTTACATTAAAGGAAGTGTTCTTCCTCCTATTTAAGGCAATCAGAGCACTTGTATTTTGGAATATATTCATTCCTGTATTCTCAAGAAATTTATACTATAAATGATCCTTCTCTGCCTGTACCAACTTCTCCCTTCACACTTCCTTTTAACTAGATCCTTCCCAATGACTTTTTTTTTAAGATTTTATTTATTTATTTGACAGAGACAGACAGCCAGTGAGAGAGGGAACACAAGCAGGGGGAGTGGGAGAGGGAGAAGCAGGCTCTTAGCAGAGGAGCCTGATGCGGGGTTCGATCCCAGAACGCTGGGATCACGCCCTGAGCCGAAGGCAGACGCTTAACGACTGTGCCACCCAGGTGCCCCCTTCCCAATGACTTTTAAATGATTCACCTTAAAAGTTTCCCAGAAATCCACATGCCCATTCAGTTTTTGCCCCATCTGTCTCTGTTCCTTTACCAATAACTGTTTCAGAGAGTTGGCAATTCTCAGTCTCTTTTTTCCCATAAACTATTCACCCCTCATTGTTCTTTAGTTGAAGATTCTACTTATTTCACTCCAAAAAATAGTTCTAGCAAAGGTCATAAGTAATCACCAAGTGATCATACGGCATGATGAAACATTTTTCTTTTGGCGCTTGTTAAACCACTCTCTCATACCCAACCCGCCCCTCATTCTTCTTCTTATTCCTCCCCTGTCTCCTTTACAGGCTCACACTCATCAATTGCTAAATGCTGGGTATCCTGAAGTTTCCACCATTTCACTGGTTGAGTGAGCTAATAATCCTCACTGGCTTTAGGATAAAGACAAAAATATTTAACATGATTGTCTTAGTTCAAATTACCATAACAAAGTATCACAGACTAGGTGGCTTATAGACAGAATTCCTCACAATTCTGGAGGTTGCACATCCAAAATCAGGGTCCCAGCAAGTACGGTTGAAAATCTTCTGGGTTACAGACTGCCAAGTTCTTGTTGTATCCTCACATGGCAAAAAGAGAGGTAGAGAACTCTCTGGGATTGCTTTTATAAGGGTACTAATCCCTTTATAGGGGACCTAACCTCATGGAACTTTCAAAGGTCCCACCTCCTAATACCTTCACACTGGGGGTTAAGATTTCAATATATGAATTTTGGGGGGGGTGGGCACATTCAGTCCATTGCAATGACCTACAGGATTCTGCATGATGTGGTCCCTGGCTCCCTCTCTAGCCTAATTTCATACCATTACCCAACCATTTTTTCCCCCACTTTTAGTCACTCTGATGTTCTTTTAGTTCCTTGAGGTTGCCAGGTTACTTCTGCAGGGCTTAATACTTGCTTTTCTCTCTAATTTGAAACACTCTCCACCACCATTCTCCCCTATATTTGGTTAACTCCTTTTCATCCCTCAGCTCAAAGGCCATATCCTCAGAGAAATATTTATGAAACCACCTCTGTCCCTAGGCTAAGTCGGGTCTAGTTTTTATATGCAGTTATAGAATCTTGATTATTTTCTTCAAGAACATTTATCTCAGTTTGTATCCATTAGAGTGATTGTTCAATGTTCTGAATTAGGCTGTAGACTCCATAATAGTGTCCTACAGGTTCTTGAGGCTACGTTCATTTTATTTTTCAATCTTTTTTTTCATTCTGTTCTTCATATCAGACAATTTCTATTTATCAAGTTCACTGATTCTTTCCTCATTCATTTCCATTCTGCTGTTAAGTCTATCCAGTGAATTTTTATTTCAGATATTGTATTTTTTAGTTCAAAATCTTTTACTTGCTTCTTTACTGTTTCTATTTTTCTGCTGTGAATGTGTATCTTCCCATTCATTACAATTATACTTCTCTTTACCACATGAAGCAGTTATAATAGCTGCTTTAATATCTTTGTTTGCTAATTCTAATATCTATGCCATTTTGGGTTGGCATCTATTGATTTTCTTTTCTTATAAGATATTCATTTCCTGGTTCTTTATATGTCAAGTACTTTTGGAGTATATTCTTGACATTTTGTTGTGTAGACTCTGGGTCTTGTTAAAATCCTCTGAAGAATATTTAAATTTTTGTTTATTTCAGTAGGTAATCAACTTGGTTAGGTGCAGAGCATAAGCTTTCTCCTTCTGAGGGACCTGGTTCCAATTCCGTTGTTTTCAAAGCATTTGCTATGCTGTCTTTGGTCTGTCTCATGCATGAACCACTCAGGGGTTAGTCTGTGATTTGGGCAGTGTTTTTCCCCCCATTTAATTAAAACAATTTTTATCTTACTTTAGTTCTTCAAGCCATTGCTATGCTGCTTTAGGCCTGTCTCATGCATGCACAGTTGGAGATGACCCAAGGCACTTGGATGGGTTCATATGCAGAACTAAGGAACCTCATTCTCCAGTGTTTTTCCTCTCCTAAATCTGCACTGTGCTTTATCTCTCAAGGTCTTTTTTCCTGGTTTCTCTGGTCAGAAGATGGGGTTTTTCTCTGAGTTGTAGTTGCCCATAATGTCATTAATAGGATTTGCCCTTGGGGAAAAACCACAAAAGGAAAACAAGGATTCCTCATGCTCTCTTTAAACTGTGGAGTCCATTTTCCACATCTTCAAGCCATGAAAATAGGGCTTCTACTGCAGTTTTGGCCTCCTGTTCTTGCATGGTTTTCTGACTGGAGTCTGTGTACAGGTCAAAGCTGCAAAAGAAATTCATGCTTTCGTTTACTTTTCAATCTTCAGGTAGTTGCACTTCAAATCTGTCTAGAGTTTTTGATTACGAGCAGTAAAAAAAAGGTTGTAGTGGACCTATTACATCTTGGAGGAAACTGGAAGGCTGTGTGCTCCACGAGAGGAGGGACAATATCCAGTTTTACTCTTGATCTACATATGGTAGGCACTCAATAAATATTTGTGAAATAAATATGGAGTGAACCGAGAATTTTAAAATGCCAGATACTCAAGACGACAACAAAAACAAAAACATTTCTGCATGTGAATAAGAAAGGGATCTTTTGTAGAAGAGTAAAATATTCCAACACCAAGAATAGGCTTTACAAATACATTAAGAAAAAGGAAGTAAGTTATAGAATGAATAAGGTCCTTAATGATTATGCTGCAAAGACAAACAAGAAATCAACAGTACAAATTAGAAAAAGATTCTGTTTCTATAGAAAAAAATTAAAGAGTGAAAGGTTTGAAGAACTAGGACCCTGGCTAAGGTTAGATTTCACGATTTTTTAAGATTTTTAAAAAGATTTTTGGTAGAAAAATGGAGGAAGGTATAGAGGAAAATCCAGATACCTGAATAATGTAGGGATCAGAAGCAGGCTAGGCAGGATATATGAGCCTTAGCCCTCTCCCCATTGCCCCCTTCTTTCTTTTTTAATACTATGCCCATCTGCTTTCCTCTTTGCTCTAGATAGCTCCTTCTATTTTCCTTTGGACTTCTCACTTCCCCTGGAGATTGTCTTTTTCTTATATATTCAATTTTTCAAATGCTGATTTCCTTAATACAAATTTTGTAATTTAAAATGCAGATAAACTCATAAAATTTATCTTTCTTTTAATACATTTTTAGGAGTCAATTTCTTGACAGAATAAATCTGTCAACAGCTCTGTGCAATTATTTAAATAAATTTGATATAAACAAAAGCCTACCTGTATAAGAATTGTGCTAATTCAGGGGCGCCTGGGTGGCAGAGCGGTTAAGCGTCTGCCTTCAGCTCAGGGCGTGATCCCGGCGTTACGGGATCGAGCCCCACGTCAGGCTCCTCTGCTATGAGCCTGCTTCTTCCTCTCCCACTCCCCCTGCTTGTGTTCCCTCTCTCGCTGGCTGTCTCTATCTCTGTCAAATAAATAAATAAAATTAAAAAAAAAAAAAGAATTGTGCTAATTCAGGTGTCTAAGGGTTATAATGACTGTATCCTGTTAGGAGTCCTCTCATTATTTATCTGGATAGCTGGTATAATGGAAAGGATGAGGGCTTTGAAATCAGAGATATACTAGAGTTGCATGATCTTGGGGAAATTATAGTATCTGGTCATCTTTTAATGAGCATAATACTATCTACTTTTCTTACTTTGTGCTCACAGCTAGAGAAAGCAGAACAAAATTTGAGACTAGCTGATCAAATTTGATTTTACTAGACATTAGGGCATGATTTTCATATACTAACAAAAAGAAGACTTCATAGTGGTTTATATTCTAGTATCTTTTATTTATGATCACTTCAGTTTCATTTCTAATTTTATGATATATTTATTTCAATAAGCTTCTTTTAAAAACGTATTTATTTATTTATTTATTTATTTGAGAGAGACAGAAAGCAAGTTGGGGGGAAGGGGAAGAGAATCCCAAGCAGACTCCATGCTGAGTGCAGAGCACTATGAGGGGCTCAGTCTCACAACCCTGAGGTCATGACCTGAACCCAAACCAAGAATGGGATGCTTAACAGACTGTGCCATCCAGGTGCCCCTCAATAAACTTCTTAAAAATCCTTTTTGTAATAAGACAGAAATAAATAAATACATACTACATATCTTGCTATTATGGGGATAAAGTAAGATGTTTGTATGGTTCATAGCAAAAGCTATGGTATTCAGCTGATAATTTAATTCTAAGTGAGATTGCAACTTTTTTCCTTCCATTGAAAGCAGAACTGGGGCTTGAATTCAGGTGTGTTTCAATATGTAGTCCATGCCCAGAGCCACTATGCATTACTGAAGCATAATGCTCATTTGACATATATTTATTAAATGAATGTTAGGTAAAGCATATGTATCACTATCTATATGTATTGCTTTAGGATCTTTGGAGCTATTGTTATCTTTCATACAAGGAAGTCTTTTTTAGTGTACATCAAAGATCATCAAGTAAAAACTACAGTACAATCCTTTCTGAACAAATGAATTTGAGAGCCAAATCTACAAAGAGAGTATTCTTTATACAGAGCATTCAAATTAGAGCAGGACTTTTTGTTTTGTTTTTGTTTTTAAAATAATGACTAGCTGGCATTATTATTTAATCAGGACAATACAAATCTGGGCTAAACTAGTACTCCAATTCAAATTGACTTTGCCACTGTTAAAATTCCTATAGTATTTGGTGTTCGTTCTCATTAATCAGATATTATCTTGAATTTTTATTCTTTTCAGGTGCCTAGATCTTATTTCCACACTAAAATGGTAAGGTATTCCAGGGTTCAGAGCATGTTTTATATCCTTGTCTTTCCCTTAGCCCCAGCCACAGTGGTTTTTCTCATCAAATAATAAAGTTACCAAAAACTTACCCAGAATCCATGGTTTTCCACGAGGCATCAAACTATCATGGCATTCTCTCTAGTGCTCTTGATTCTACATTTCAGTCACATCAAACTGTTAATTATTCTCTCATGCATTTTTGTTTTCTTTGTTTGTAATATTTTACTACTGCATCTCTTCTTTGTAAAGGAAATGCATTGCTTAAGGGTCATTCCAATAGAACTTCCTGTAAGGCATAGCACAAAACTAGAAGTCGTCTTTCCTTTTTAATTCTCACATCACTTTATAACTTGTCCTACCTTTGTTCTAGCTCTCTGGTTGTCCTTTCTTGGTCTTCTTTTTCTCTATCCGTCCTTTGAATGTTGGGGTTCCTCAGCGTTCTTCCCTATGCCCTCTTCTCTTCTTACTCTATATACTTTAAGAAATTTATTTTATTCTAATGGCTCCAATTATGACCAAGATGCTGATGAGTCTGGCTAGAGAATCCGTCGAGTTTCTAAGTAGTGTATTTAAGTACTTATTGGATATCTCTACTTCATTGTCTTTACAAAATCTTAAGCTCAATATATGTATAACTGAACTCAAAACCTTCCCTCACTAAATCTATTCTTTCTTCAGTGAATTTCCTATTTCAGAGAATGAAGCCACCATCTACTCTGTTGCTGAAATTAGAAACCAAGGAGTCATTCCTTCTTCATTGCTGATATCCAGTGAGTTACTAAATCATGTTAATACAAGTACATAAATAATTGAAAATTTGGTCCACTTCTCTCATTATAAATTGCGACTGCCCAGTCCAGGCCATAAGCACCTTTTCCCATTAGCTCTGTAATGACCTTCCAACTGTTCTCGCTACCTCCAGTCTTGGACCTCCGCTTGTAATGTCCACAATGCAGCATAATCTAAAATGTACCATGATTATGGCAACTTCTTGCCTAATATTCCTCAATGGCTTCCCATAGAAGAAAAATGCCCAAACTCAAACTCAGCTTACAGAACTCGTTTTAGTAAGGACTAACCTTGTCCCTGCCCATCTCATTTTTTACTTGGCTTTTTATTTTTTATTTTTTTTATTTATTTATTTATTTATTTATTTATTTATTTTTAAAGATTTTATTTGTTTACTTCACAGAGAGATAGAGACAGCCAGCGAGAGAGGGAACACAAGCAGGGGGAGTGGGAGAGGAAGAAGCAGGCTCCCAGCAGAGGAGCCTGATGTGGGGCTCGATCCCAGAATGCTGGGATCACGCCCTGAGCTGAAGGCAGACGCTTAACGACTGAGCCACCCAGGCGCCCCTTTACTTGGCTTTTTAAACTTCAGCTGTATTTTACTTCTTTAAACTTGCCAAGCCTCATATCTCTGAGACTTTATACATTCTGTATACTGTCTTCCAACCCTACACCCCTGTTTTTGCACAACTAGCTCTATATCAGTTTAGAGGTCCTCCCTTTAGAAATTCCCTTTAGGATGTGTCCTTATCATAGCATCCATCCCTTATCATAGCATTCATCTCACTATTACAATTGCTTGCTTAACTATCATCATTCTGTTATTTGACAAATACTCAATGAGAGCCCACTGTGTAACTGGTACTGTATTCGTTCTCCTTTGTACATGGAGTTTAGTCAATACAGGGTATTGTGGAAGCACATATAGTATGTGCTTGGGGGAGGGCCCAAGAACTATTTAGTGACTTGCATTTCCCTAGTAGATTAAATCAGTGGTGATTTCATAATCATTCTCAGTTCTTTGAATTACCTAACACAGTAGATGGTAGGTAATTATCTAATTTCATTAACTGTTGAGTTTTAAACATATAAAAAAAGTTTTTGAATTGTAAAAGGCCTTTAGCTAGCCATTACTTTCTACCTACCAGTTTTTCTTTGATATCATTTTGGATATAATATAGTATAAAAAGCAAAGAGACAAACTACTATAGTAAAAAAAACCATGGGACTTATTGTCAGAACACTGTGGTTAATAATTCTGCCACTTACTAAGTATGTGTCCTTGGTCAAGACCCTTAACCTCTCTGAGCCTCAGTTTCCTCATCTGAAAAAGGTAGTTATAAAATCAAATGAGATAAGAGAAAATAAAAGCATAGCACAAAATGTAAAAGGCTACCCTAATGCTGTCTATTATCGTTATATATTATTATTATTATTATCATTATCATTATTATTAGAGTAAATACAGATCAGGTCTCCCTATTACTGGTCATCCCAGCTCTACAGGCAACAGAATTTCCAAATTTCATCCTTCATTTCCACTTTACAAGAGTTAGGGTTTTGCAATTTAATAAACACATATTGATGTAAGTGGTAAAAAAAAAAAAAAAAGCCCCCCCCAACACAAAAACAAACCTAAAATTCGACAAGTAAATATTAAGGGGATAAGAGAGAAAAAAGCAGCAGCCTATGAAAATCTAGTATTTGGATATATGGATCAAAAAAAAAAATCAAGCCACATTTTTTTTTTAAATGTTAACTGGAAGGGTAAGTGGCATAAAAGAGTAATGCTGTGAGCCATTTATCAGTAAAATGGTAATATATTGAGCTGGGAAGTCAGGATATCTGAGTCAGGAAGTCAAGAACTCACTCAGTAACTTACCACTAATAACCAGGTAGCCAACCCTCCCAACAGTCTGGTCTTATGACTCCTTGGCTACTATGATCTTTTCCTCCACCCTATCTCAGCTACCCACTCACAAGGCCACGAATGTCAAATGGGCACATAATCCTGCCCAGCTATGCTACCATGCTTCTCTAGTACTGCTATAGACTGAATATTTATGTCCCCTCAAAATTCATGTTGAAATCCTAATCCCAAATGTGATGGCATTATGAGGTGGGAGTCTTTGGTATATGAGAGGTCATGAGGACAGAACCCTCAAGAATGGGTTTAGTGCCCTTAATAAGAGTTCCTGAGAGCTCCCTAATCCTTTTTGGCTATCTGTGAACAAGGAATAGGGCTCTCACCAGACACTGAATCTGCCAGCACCTTGGTCCTAGACTTCCCAGCCTCTAGAACTATGAGAAATAATTGTTTATAAGCTACCTAGTCTATGCTATTTTGTTAGAGCAGCAGCCTAAACAGACTAAGTCAAGTATGACTACCTTCTGTCCTCTAAAATGACTATTTTATGGCGCATCTGGGTGGCTCAGTCAGTTAGACGTCTGCCTTCAGCTCAGGTCATGATCCTAGGGTCCTGGGATTGAGTGCCGCATCAGGCTCCTTGCTCCGGGAAGCCTGCTTCTCCCTCTCCCTCTGCCTGCTGCTCCCCCTGCTTGTGTTTTCTTTCTCTCTGTCAAATAAAATAAAAGCTTTAAAAAAATAAAATAATAGAATAAAATGACTATTTTATGCCTTCTTTTCACCCCTTAAGCCTCCTACCCAAACATTCTTCCTTCTCTCTCCTTACTGATCTAGCCTCTGACCTTCTACTTTCTTGAGCAAAAGAGAATCAGTTTCAGGCAGAAACTCTCTCTTGAGATCACTGAATCTATTCATCTATCTGCATCTCTACCTATAGTCACTGCCTTTCTTCCTATTACTATAAATTTTATGTTCATGTTTCTGAGCCAACACTTCTACCTACTCCCTGGATCCCATCCCCTCGTTTTCTCAAAGACTTCACTCTTAAAATATACTCATTCTCTCATAATTTTTTTCTCCTTTACTAATTCCATTAGCCTAGAAACACACTTCAGTATTTCCATCTTTGAGAATTCTACTTTGACCCCACATATTCCTGTATTACCTATATTTCTTAGCTCTTCTTCATGAAATATCTTGCGATATCTATAGTGCTGTGCCTATTTCTTCACATTACATTTTCTCTTCATTGTGCTTGTCAAGGCACGTTACTACTACATGTTGCCAAAATGCAATGGTCAGATCTCTTTATTTTGTTTAATTTTTCACCATGTTTCAATAATACTGGCCATGCTTTGTGTCTTGACTTAAGTCACCGCATTTTTGGGGTTTTCTTCCTACTTCACTGGCTACTCCTTCTCCATCTCCTTTGCTTGCTTCTTTTCCCTCTGCTTTACCTCTAATCATTGGAATGCTCTCTATGAATACACTTTCTCCAGGTAGTTTTTTCTACATGCTGATGATTCTCAACTTTCTGTCTTTGGTTCCTTACATAGAACTCAAGACACAGAACTTACTTTAGATTTCTAATAAGGATATCAAACAAGGTGAGTAAAATAAAAACAACCCTCCAACACACATGTGCGCGCGCGCGCACACACACACACACACACACACACACACACACAATCTTCTTTAGCCTTTTTCATTTGGTAAATGGCACAACCATCCACTCAAATTCAAGAGAAAAGCCTAGGAGCTTCTCTTTTATTCTCACCCCTATATTCATAACATCACCAAGTCTGTAGGTTCTGCCTCCAAATATATCTCATATCCATCCACTTCTTATACCACTCTACCCCAAACTACTCTCATTCCTTCCTGGATCACAACTATCTTCTGCTACTAATCTTCTCTTCCAATCCCTATGATCCATTAACCACATAATAGGCAGAACACATCTTTTTTTCAATGTAAATCAGATTATATTACTCCCTTCCAGAAGAACTCCCTGCTGGTTTATCATCACACTTTAAATGAATTCCAAACTTATTCCATGGGTAGAACCCCACAACCTATTCAAAGCCCTATATGATTTGGCTTCTACCTATCTCTTCCAGGTCATATTATACTACTTTATCCATATTCCAGCTACAGCAGTCTTATGGTGCTCCTTGGAAGAGCCAAGCTCTTTCTATTGCAGGATTTTTACAATCGGAGTTTCCTTTAACTGCAATGCTCTGATCCTAAATATTTCTGTAGCTGGCTTTTTTGGAACACTGAGGTCTCAGCACAAATGTTAGCTCTTCAGAGAGCCTTCCTTAACCAATCAAACTAAAGCAACTTCTTCCCCAGTATCTTTCTCACTTCATACTGTTTTATTTCTTCACATCACTGAACATTATCCAAAATTTCCTTGTTCATATCTTGTTTCTTTTTTCATCAAATTTTAAGTTCCATGAGAACAGGAATCTTGCAAGTCTTTCTCACCATTGTATTCAGAATAATGACAAAATAGTAGTTCCCTAAAGATATTTAATGAACGCCTGTTCCTGAGTGGGTCACTTGACCTCTCTCACATTTGCGAACTTACCTAGTGCTAGACTTAGCTTTGGGTCCAGGGGATACAAAGGCGAATAAGGCATGGCTCCTTGAGGATCTCAACCATTCATCCCTTCAACAAATACTTCCTGAATGTATATTATACTAAGTTCCAGGTATTGTTTAATCTGTGTTTAGTTCCCTCCTCAGTAAAACGGAGTTTTGTTAACCAACTCCATCTCACAGAAATGTATAAATGGGATGAATATAAAAATAATGTACAAAATGAGATGTGGCATAAACATGTTATTTATATAGTGCTATTACTGCACGTGCCTCTTTCCTTTTGTCTGGTAATGGGCAGGAGCTCCTCACAAGAGACAGCCGACTGATAAAAACAGCTATATAAACTTTGGTACTCACAGAAGGCAATAAATATGAATGCCCTTTTCATAGGCACATAGTAACTAAACCCACCTGGGGTCGTGAATTCTTTAGTTGTGATAGTAACAAGTGTTAATTTTCCACAGTGCTGTTGCACAAATAACAATTCTATTTACCCTTATGGAAAATTAGGGAGTACCCAGGTTAATTGCTCCTCTCCTTCGCACCACCTAATTTTTCATAGGCTCTAGGACACACATAGAGGTGTGTCAGGGACCTGGCACGGACCTGCAGAGCTCTTACGACTCCTGAATGATGTACTGGACACCTGGTACGTGTGCAACTGTCCTTAATCCTTCAAAAGCACTAATCTCAAGGGCCTGTCCACAGAAATAGGCTGGGGACGGGGGAACTGAGAGGAGGGTAAGTTAGGGAGGAAAGCTTTCCCGGGATAAGCAACCAATCCTGGAACACACCGCCAGTCACAGGAGCATGTTAAGGTTCATTTGCAGATAGTCACCCTTTGTACAACAGTTTGTCCTTAATGAAATTAATTCTGCAGTCAGTCTTGACTGACCTCTTTTTTCTTACTTGTGATTTACCTGTAAGATGAGAGAAACAGAGGAGGAAGGGAAGGAACAGAAAAGAGATGTGGGATGAGGGAGTAAAGACGAGTCAGGGGGAGGAGAGAAAAGGGTCTGAGGCTGCTTCCCCAGCTCTGACAAAGGAGCCATGTCCTCCTGAAGCGGGAGAACAGGAGTTCCTCGGGTCCACAGGAAGAGAAAGACCGCGCGAGACGAGGGACCAGTAGTGCCCAAGAGCCTGGAAAGGAAGAGAGTTGAGAAAAATGGACCGTACCTACAATTCCTTCAGCATCCCTCGCTACCCCGGGAGCGGCCCTGGCGCCCAGCAACCGCCGCGTACACCACGCGCCGCCCCGGCCGGGAAAGCCGCCAGGACCTGACCTCCGCGCGGCTGCTGGGGCCAGGCTAATGGCGGCTGGCTCAGCTGAGGGAGGCGGGGCGGTGACGGGGCGGGGCTGGCGGTGACGGGGCGGGGCTGGTGGCTGCTGCACTTTCAAGTGGCGTAGTGGGCGCTCTGGCCTGCGGAGGTGAGGGTTTTGGGGTTTGCCGGGACCGCCTGGTGTGCTTTCAGTCTATTCGACCCGTTCCTTTCCCCGTCTCTTGTGAATATTGACCTATTGCGTTGTCAAAGTCCAGGGACAGAGTTGACATCACAGGGCCCTTCAGCCAAAAAGCCGCGCCAGGGGGCTGCACGTGCCAAGAGTGACTTGTCACAACTCATATCATGTTTCGTCTTAAGTCAGCTTAAATATAGTGCAATTGTAAAAGAGAATAGTCTCTGGGGTTAAGACTGGGCTCAAATTTCAGCACTGCCACTCTATAGCTATGGAATGACAGACAAATACATAGCCTCCCTGAGCTTCCGTTTTCTCTTCTGTAAAGGACGTGGTTGGTGGTGATGTGAGAACAATGAATTGTTACATGACAAGTGTCTGGAACGGGGCTTGGTACAAAGTAAACACTCAATGTCCTGTTATTAGTATAAAACCTTTTTTTTTTTCACATGAAATCTTATGCGGAGACCTTCGTATGAAACGAAAGCAGAGCTACCCTAGTTGAGGGTGGGCCCCTAGAAGCTTTGGGTTCTTAGACCCAAGGCTCCTCTTATGGAATCTCTAAGATTCCTAAAAGAGGAAAAACAATTGTTATTGGATTAAGTCCAAACTTTTTATAAAGACAAACTGCTCTTTTCTAACTTCGCTCCTGATACTCCAAACAACTTCAACTCCTGCACACGTTATATCCCTATGTGTTTTTGCCTATGTGTTTTTTTAAAGGTTTTATTTATTTATTTATTTATTTATTTTGCGAGAGAGAGAGAGAGAGAGAGAGAGAGAGAGAGAGAGAGAGAGAGAGTGTACTCCCAGGCGTGGGGGGTGCGGGGGTGGGGTTGGGGCAGAGGGAGAAGGAGAGAGAATCCCAGGCAGGCTCCAGGCCCAGCCCAGAGCCCTAGGAGGGACTCCATCCCATGACCCTGAGATCATGACCTCAGCAGAATTCAAGAGTAGGACGTTTAACGGACTCAGCTACCAGGTGCCCCTAAGGTTATTCTATCAAGAGTGTTCTCTTTCCCCTTTTCTTAGTTATCCTTTAAAATCTGACTTAAATTACAACTCTTTCTTGCGTGATCAAATAAAAAAATTCTCCTTCATCTTTAGCATTGTGGAGACATCTCAGCAAGGATTGAAAGTTATTTTCTCCCTTTTTTTTTAGGAGAGTAGACAAGATTTTTTGTGATTATAGGGTTAGGGAAATGCTTGTTCTCCTGGCAGGGAAGGAGGAAGCAGGGTATTGGTGGCAGTATAGATGGTAGAGCTGGGAAGGAAGGTTTTTGAGAGGAGTCTGATGGCCTCCAAGACACTGCTCTGTGCTCCAGATGCAATGAACTACTGGAGAGTTTTGTGCTTTCGGGTCCAGCCAAGGAGGACGGAGGGCACACCAACAAGTGGGGTTTTGAAATTCTCATCAGAACAGAGGGCTCAAGCCAGATTTAATTTGGGTTCAGCAACTAAAACCTGTGTTACTTGCTCGTAAAATGGCACAAAGCAATTCCCACTGGTTACAAAGAACTACATAAATTATTCATCTAGAAATACAACGTTCTGAAACATTTCAAAAATAATGTCCTACATTTATTTAAAGATAACATGATAAAAATTTAATAATGCTTTAAAAAACATCTAAAAAGCATCGATTCCTTTTTTTTCTTTTTAAAAATATTTTATTTATTTATTTATTTGACAGACAGCCAGCGAGAGAGGGAATACAAGCAGGGGGAGTGGGAGAGGAAGAAGCAGGCTTCCCGCGGAGGAGCCTGATGCAGGGCTGGATCCCAGAACACCGATCACACCCTGAGCCAAAGGCAGATGCTTAACGACTGAGCCACCCAGGCGCCCCCATCAATTCCTTTTCTTGTAAAAACTCAACAGTAACTTAAAAATAATTAAGTTGATTGCATTTGCAACCATGTCATTAAAAGCAAAACACTTTCGAGGAACAAGGAGAACCTTATTAATGACAGCATTTTTCACTAAATTTGACATGATGAAAATAACTTAAAAATATCTTCTATAGAAATGGTTCTGTACATTGGGAAGCAAAAAATTGAAAGGTGCTCAAGTAATGAAAATAGAAATGTGGTCAATGATCTACTTGGTACAATTTAACTGCCAATTTTCTTTTCTAGTCTTACCTGTCACTAATTCTCTTTATCAACCTTAAGTGCCAATTATTTACTATATTCCGGGCTTTACTATTTTTCTAATATGCCCACCCTTGACCCATTTGTTTTCTTCTTCACCTTACTCTCTAATATTATTACATCAATTCAAATTGAAGGTCCAATTGAAGTTTTTCCTCCTTTAAGAAATGTTCCTCATTTAGAACACTTTTGAATTATTCATTTGGATTACAGCTATTTGTACATATCTTATTTCCTTGTAAGATTCTTGAAGGCAAGTATGATGTCTTATTCATATTTGTATTCTCCACAGTGTCAGTTTCCCACTAGAATTGAAGTTCTATTAAGCAGAGCCCTTGAACATCTTGGTCATTGCTGTATTCCTTAGTATTTAGCATAATGCCTGCCACATAGTAGCATACTATAAGTGCATTTTGAGTGAGTGGATTTTGAATGAGTGGATTTTAAAACATAAGTTCCATGAAGGTAAGGATTTGTCTGTTTTACTCATTGTAAGATGAATATTTGAATATTACCGAGTGAATGAATGATTATTTGGAAGGCTCACTATTCATTATATACAACAAAAATTCTTCAGTCTGTATATCTTCACAGAAATCAAATATAAAGTATTTATGTTGCCCTTCACCTAATTCAGTGGATGATGTGTCTTTCTGAAAATAAGGCATCCTCTAGAACTGCAGGAGTAAAATGTAAAAGAATCAAAATAAAAGATGTTTACATTAAGAGTAGTTTCAGTTTTGTTCCTTGTACTTTTCTGTGTTCTAAATTTTCTGCAATGAAAATGTCTTATTTTGCAATCAGGAAAAAATATTACTATTTTTAAAGAGTGTTAAGGATGAGATCATTTGCAAATGTGTGGCTGAGGAAATTTTAAGGACACCCAAGTCCAATCAAGGTTATCTGGAGTTAATACCAGAGAGAAATATTGGAATGTGAAAATAATTCAGAGCTGAAACCTAATCAGCCTGCTTAAAAAAAAAAAAAACACAACCCAAAACCAAAACCTCTCAGAGGAGATATGGATGGCACTGACTCTAGGAGAAAAGGACATGGTAGAACAAGTACTTATAGTGATTATTTTAGCAGTGTCCTTGAAGTATGACACCCTCGCGGTGGACTGTTTTCCTCCAAATTCATACGCTGAAGCCCTAATCCCCAATGTGATGTTATGGGAGATGGGGACTTTGGAGATAATTAGGATTAGATGAGCTCATGAAGGTGGGGTCCTCATGGTGGGATTAGTGTGCTTGTAAGAAAAGATGCCAGAGAGCTTACATACTCCCCCTCCCCCACTCATCTCTTTCCCTACCATGTGCGGACACAGCAAGGAGGCCATAAGCAAGCTAGGAAGAGAGCCCTCATCAGAACCTGATCATGCTAGCACCCTCATGTTGGACTTTCATCCTTCAGAACTATGAAAAAATAAATGTCTGTTGCTTAAGTCCCTCTGTCTATGGTACTTTTCATAGCAGCCCAAGCAAGCTAGACAGAGCAAGGAGACTAAGCTCTGAACTGTTATGTGGCAAGAGGTTTTCTGTACTGGAAGAGGATCCCCTCAGTGATTCAGTCGATAAATATTTATTAAATGCCTACTGTGTTTCATGCCCTGTGCAAAGTACCGAGTATCCAAAGATGACCAAGACAAGGCTCTCACCCTTCAGGAGCTGCTTTCATAGGAGACAAGCTTGTGGCTTATAAGTGCTCTGACAGAAGTATGTGCGGGATACATACATCCCTTTTCCAGGGACTCAGTGGTTAGAGTAATTGTTTCTATCTGTGGTGGGGGTGGGGTTGCTTTGGTTGGCCTGAGTCAACATTCTGTATCAAGTTAACTCTGAGTTCACCAACCAAGTGGACAGCTGTGACTCACAACGTGGTGATAAACCTGAGACTTCAATGGTGAGCCCTGCACAGGCCCTTACCGGACAGTTACAGAGATTTAGATGGTGGCTGCCAACCGAGGAGAGGGAGGACAGAACTCGCTGCATGTTCTCCAAAATGAACAGACTATTGGCAGTGGCTGAATGGCCTCTACCACCATTTCTACACTGTGAATTTCCACTTCTCATTCTTCTTTGGGGCATTGACTATTTATAACAACATTCTCATTTACTCATACTAACTGTATTTTGTATAAGTTAACAAGCATTCGGAGCCTGTTACTCAGACAAAAACTACTGGAGAATGCGGGACCTAGCACTAACTGCAGCACCCTTCTGGGTCACATGCCTTTTGCTGTCTAAGTCCTAACCATTCACCACATCCTAGCCAAGATCCTACTTTTTCTGGAAGTTGTGCTAAACTGCACCATCCCTGGATGAGGTGGGTGCTCCTGTTATGAGCCTCCTGGACTCCCATATTTCCTGCATCATAGCACTTATCATACTCTTTTGAAATCTCTTATTTAATTGTCTCCTCCATCAGACTGTCATATCCTTAAGGGCAGGAATAATAAAAGTTTTGATGATGTGCCCAGGTCATCAAAAGCTTCCACTGAGTATTTGTTGAATGAATCTGGTTTCAGAGCCTGTCAAAGGAGAGGATGAGATGAGCTTTGGGTTTATGTTGCTACCACCAAGGTGCACCTAACCAATTAAGTTCAGTTTGAAATATCTATCTGAATTTTGGTGTAAATTAATCCAATCCAAATACAGAGTATAAACTAGAAGAAAACACAGTACCACAGAGTAACCAAAGCCAGGCTGATGTAAAAATGAAGCTGTTATGGCTTAATATTATGTTAGCTTAATAAAAATTAAGCTGGTTTTGAGCAGAGGTGAGAGTCATGGAGAAAGGGCCTGGAACAGTAGTCTAAGGACAAGAGAGGAAAGGATAGGCTTTATGCAGATCAGCTTGGTAGGATCAGAGTATTTATAATCTATTCATTTAACACATATTTAATATCTACTTCAAGATTAGACTGAACTTTGGATTCTGGGTTAAAGAGTTTAGATGGGATATGACAAGTAAGTGATAAATGCTTCAGGTATACATACACCATGAGAAAAGCTGTGAACTATATTCAAACATGATTATTCTAGCAACTAAGCAAGAGTTGACCTAGAGTCAAGAAGAACTTAAAGGGCTACACAAAAGCAGAGATGGTCTGTTGAATATGTGGGATAAAATGCGACATATATAGATAAGCCTTTCTTCTACTATCTTCTCTGCAGGCATGCCTCAATGTCTGAAATTCTTGCCACTAGAAATCACTCTTTCAGTTTAAGGTACTATCTTTAGAAGGCCTGTTAACATGCAAGATTACGCTACTAAGTGATGGTAGCACTCGATACAATAGTACCTCTGTCTCCCAAATCTGATCTTTCCTTCATCCTATGAATCTCACCAAAGAAAGCTTAGTGGGAAGCAATACTATCAGACCTCCTCAGAGCTGGGTGTGTTCATCACAGTAGAATGTAAGGGGAGATATGTGGCCAAATTCCACATCACTTAGTCAAAAATAAATTGCTTGCCTTGGATTCACCTCCTCCACTTCTTCCTGAAGTCTAGAAAGGAGACATGGGAGAGATTCATCTTTAACCTATGTCTTAAGCTAGGGCTTAAGACACGTCAGAGCCTCCAGATAGAAGGACATGGGTCTCTGAGCAAACCCATGAACTGAGTAATCATGTCAGCATCAACCAGTCAGCCGGTTTCATGAAAAGGAAATAAATTTCTATTTTAAGTACTATATTTTTTGTTTTTTCATTATAGCAGTTTACCTTACTCTAATTAATATTACATTTATGAGGTTGGCATAGATTTGATAGTTAGCTATCTTTCACCTAGAGAAAAGGAAGAGTCTGAAGATGTGGGTCACAAGAAACAAATAAGAAAGGCCTGAATCTGGACATTCCTTAGGGGAAGGTAAACTCAGATGGGCTGTTAAAATGGGAGACTGTGTTGCTATCTGGGAGAAAGGAGAGGTCTTTTGACATTAGATAGGCGCAAGAGGAAGAACCAATGAAGACACTTCGCATACTTGAAAATTGTGGCGGGACCAATCGGTTACAATAATTCACAGAAAGGTAGCAAGAGAGGTATAAATGGAGAAGAGGCAGACTGGCACAGAAAGTGGGGGTAGAAACTGATGAGGGATCGCATTATGGTATTTAAAAATAAAAAAGAAAAGAGGAGCCCAAAACATTTCAAGGCATGAGTGATCAGGTGACCATGAATCATGAAACTATGACAGTAATAGTAAGTTAGAACAAGTTGTTGGCTAGTAGAACAGGATACTGAACTTGATCTTTTCCATGTTAATTTTAAATTGTGGTAAGTACATTTTACTAAACAATTTCAGAAACATGATGAAGAAGTATTTGAAAAAAAAAGGTCAAGAGATTAGGTTGGAGATGTAGAATATTACCACCCACATGGAAAGAATAATGGCTAAAAATGCTCTTTAAAGAAATAACCACACTTTTGGTTCTATTACATTTAAAGTTCGAACACTACATATCTCAATATGCATCTAGGTAACATAGCTTCTGCTAGTTGGTAAAAGAAGTTTCTGGCAGCAGCTCTCTAATCATTATCATCAGTATTGTCTCTTTTCACCTCTAAACTTGTATAGAGGTCTCTTCCTGAACTTCTTCACCCTTATTTTGATGTTCAGCTTTCTGGAGAAGCCTGGGACCCAGCAAACCAATGAGTAGACTTCCAGTTGGGGCTGTGATGATGATGGACAAAAATGCCACTGTCAACACATCCATTCCATATTCTTCTAACTGTTTCTCTCCATGAGATCTTGCTGTGTCCAAAGCCACAGATCCTATGGCAGCCTACAGAAGTTTAAAGGTAACAGTGGAAACATATGACAAGTGCATAGAGAAAAGGTGAATTATTTCATCATTTGTAAAAACAAATTGCTTGTTCTTTTACTCAGCTAAAAAAGCTCCATAAATCTTCTTTCAAAGTATACTGCAATGAGTTTTGGTTGTCTGAAAACTCTCCCTGCTTGGGGAAAGAATAATAATTCATATGTGCCTATTTGCATACGGTAGGGCTACAAAAATATCAGTAAAATATATCTCAAAACACAAGGCAAATTCAGAGTCACGATATTAATTAATTAGAACATGATCCCATATACTAAATTCCCCCTGAGTAAAGATGAAAGTTACTGGTTATCTCATTCTTTTATCTTTAGTAATTTCAAAGTCAGAAAAAACAAGATGAAAAAATGCAGTGATATTGGAAGATGGTGAAGTTTTAAATGAAAAAAAAAACAAGAATACGTACTGCTTTTAAAGCTGAACTAATTGTTAAACATCATGAAACTTGGAAATTCGAGGCACCTTCAGAACTTGAAGTTAATCTTATTAGGTATTTGGTTAATTTTTGCCTCAGGAGTTGGTAAAATGTTTTATTTAAGATTTATCTTTTGGAAAGTTTCATGAAAATTTTTGTTTTCTTTACAGGCAAAATGCAACATTAATGCACATGGGAAAATAATTAAACAATCTGGTTACTCCCTTATTACACAGAACAGAACATCATTAGCCTCCAGGACAATGAAACAGAAGAGAAAATATCAGTGTGCATGAGACACATGGCAGAGACTACTGATTGCCCACAAATATCTGCATATACTCTTCTGTTATAGAACTCTTGAGTTTCAGCTGGTCACATTACTGCACAAATAGAGAGTTTTGCAGCCTTCTTTACAACTAAATGAACATACATTATTCAACATATTCTCGATAATGTTTCCTTATTTTAAATTGGCTTTGATAGCAGGAGAGTGTCATCTTTCAAATTTTAATGTTTAGGAGCACATCCTTCATACTAAAGTTACTAGAGTGATTATTTTGCTATTTACCCACTAAAGTTACCAGAGGTAGTGAGGAAACTGAAGACATTCCGAGGGAGAAACTATTCCACTTATTGTACTACATCTCATATTCTCATCATTATGTCTTAGACTTCTTTGAAAGTCTAATGGAAATAAAACTTCTCTGGAATAATGTCGAAGCCCACAGCCACACAAAATCTGGCATATAGTTATACAGCATACATATCCCCCAAAGCTTCCTAAATTTAGAACATCTAATTTTTGGGACGCCTGGGTGGCTTAGTTGGTTAAGAATCCAATTCTTGATTTTGGCTCAGGTCATGATCTCAGGGTCGTGAGACTGAGCACCAAGTAAGATTCCCTCTTCCCCTGCCCCGCTTGCATGCACTCACTCTCTCTCTCAAATAAATAAATCTTAAAAAAAAAAAATCTGAAACAAAAATTTCCATGTTTAAACAATTGCAAAATAATCAGAGACAGTTTAACCTTGTTTGCTATAATTAGTTTTAAAATAAATAAATAATCGGAAATATATTACATTTGCAACAAATAATAATCTATACAGTTCTAATTTAATTAGTAATTAAATTCTACCAAATACATGGTTAATACTTTCAAGCACCTTATCTGTTCATGCCTTATTCATTACACTGCACAATTTCTGGGTCATGTGATTGATACATTTGACAGAAGGTTCAGCTAGTTTGTAAAATTTACCAGCAACCAATAATTTAGGAAATCAGTAAAGCATTTTGTCAGTTGTTTTTTAATAGTTTTTCTCCTTTATATATAAAGACTGTGGTCAAGCATAACTGATCATCAATCATATTGACACTGAAGTATTTCCAAATACTAAGATGGGCCATGCTATTTCTTTTTCACTCTCTTCTTGGAAGATATTGAAATGAAAAGGGTTAACAACTATCTCTCTGGGTGATTTAGAGGGCTCTGACTGATAAAAATCCAAACTCTTTCTTCTTGTGACTACTGCTTTGTAGTTAGTGTAGGGATTTACTGGATTTTTAGTTAAATAAATCATATTTAGGAAATCAATATACCCAAAACAAAACTTTTAAAGAATAGATTAGTATAAACCCTTTTCATAAATCAAACTTCGATTACATTTTTTCACCAAATTTGAATAAGCTATCTTATATAAAATTTCAAGGTGTCATATAGAAATAGGAGTTAAAATGCTAAGCCATCCTATCCATCATTACCTGAACTGTGGCCTTTGGAAGCCAGGCAAAAGAAATAAATATCTTTTCCTTGATGTTAAAACCAGCAAAACACACCATCAGAAATGTAGTCAAAATTCGTATCAATACTGCAATGCCCAGGATGGCAACACAAAGTCCTGAAAGAAATACTTAATTTTTAGACATAATATAGTACTTGGGGAGCAACTGAATCTCATGTTTATTGATTCAAAATACTATCAACTGCAATTATGTAAATATATTAAAAAATTAAGAAAACAAGAATGGTTAGGCATAATTTATCAAGGCATCAATAACAAGGATCAAACCATTTGTTTAAAAGAAGGTATTTTTCCGAGATTAAACAAAAAATTAATTAAACATATTTGATATCTATTATAAAGGAGATATGAATGTTCTCTTATGTTTTATAGCAAGAACCAAACTTTCTTCCATATGTTTATTCAACATAATTATTAAATGATAAGTATGCATGACAGGATTTGGACTAGGTACTGGGTATACAAAAATGTATAATGTGCAGACTTTGTTTGCCTCTATGAACTTCAAAGTCAGAGGGAAACAGAAACATTAACACTGAATTAATATACTATAAGGTAAGTGCAGTATAAACATACTGGTAAGAGGTCACAGAAGAGGAAAAAGTTAATATTTTCATCAAAATGGTTGAGAATTGTTACAGAGTATAAACCAAAGGTGGTATTAAAAATATTTACCAGCCAGTATGGAAGCAAATCAGCCAATCAGAACAGAGCTGGCTGGTCACTGACCAGTCAGAATACATTGGCAGTCTACACCTGTTTCACCATATTGGTGTATACACTGACTGCCCATTAGCTCAGGTTGACATGTACAGCCACTTCATTCCATCCTTTAGAATCTTTCGCCGATAAAGATCAGTTCACCTCGATTTGTACAATAGGGAGTGTGACTAGGCTACTGAACCTGAGAAAGGCACAGCTAAAGTGACTGCTATGTAATAGGGTGATTTTCTAAAAAGTAATATTTGTTAAGTGTTTACTGTGCGCAAGGGTCTGTATTAAGCTTTAAGTGCATTCGTTAGCTAATCCTTACAATCCGTGGGGTAATTTTTCTCATTTTACAGTTGAAAAAAATGAAGTTTAAAAAGGATAAATGACTTTCTCAAGTTTAAAACTCTAGTAAAACACCAGTTAGACATCACCAGAGGGTTTATTGTGAGTCTGCAATATGGTTTCTTTACAGAAAGGTGTTGTGGCTTTTTATTGAAGGGTATTGCTCCCAGATTGGTAGGTTTTCAAAAGTACTTGTTTCCTGAAGTACAAGAAACAAAAGAGATGATACCATTCCCAGGAGGGAGCATTGAAGGTTTGGAGAGAAGAAGATTTAGAAGTTTTGAACATATTGAGTTTGAAGTTTTGTGAGGTTTACAAGTGGTGATGTCCAATCAGCAATTAGATACATTGATTAAGAGATAAAATTTTAGAATTATGTAGTTTATAATCAAAGCTACTGAATGTAGATGAGCTCAGAAAAATGACATTGAGTGAGAAGCGTAGAAGTCTTTGGAAGAACTTTGATGAAGAGCAGCATTTAAGACGCACGTAGTTTAAGTGAGGACTCAGCAGGCACTGAAAAATATGAAGTTTCAGAATTCAATGTAAAATGTGTTTTAAAGAGGTCAGTAGCATCAAAGGCTGCTGAGTGATCAAGTAAAAAAAGAAAGACTGTTAAGTGTTCAGTGTATTTAGCAATATAATCTTGGTGAGAGCAGGGTCGGTTGTGTGGTGATGGGCAGAAGCTGGGCTGAAATGTATTGAAGAGAGTGAGAGTTGAAATGGAAAAGGGAGATACAATGACCTCTTTGGCAAAGTTCAAAAAGGGGAGTAAAGACGAAGTGTGGTAGGTGAGGGACAAGTTAAGTGGAAAAAGGAGATTTTATATATATAAATTGTGATAAAATATGCATAACAAAATTTACCACCTTAACCATTTTTAAGTGTGCAGTTCAGTACCGTTAAGTTGAACATTCACATTTTTGTGCAACCAATCTCCAGGATTTTTTCCTCTTGCAAAAATGACCCATTAAACAACACTTCACTTCCCCTCCCCAAGTCCCTGGCAACCACCATTTTAGTTTCTGTTTCTATGATTTGACTACCTGGATACCTCATATAGGTGGAATCACACAGTATTTGTCTTTTGGTGACAAATGTCCTCCAGGTTCATCCACGTTGTAGCATGTATTGGAATGGAAAGACATTATTTTAAGACAGGAGAGATTAGAATTTATTTAAATTCTGAAGAGGAGAACACTGTGACATGGATATCTGAAGATACATAAGAATAGGGGAAGAATCTATGTGTGAGGTCCAGAAGGAGACAGCGGGAGATGGGATTCCCAGTAAAGATGGAGGAATATGAAATGAGTGGAATGGAAGAAATAACCAGTATATGTGCACAAATAAATTTTTAAGTGCAGTGTTATGAAATCAAAAGTTTTAGCTTTTGAATGTATGAATAAATAAATGAATGAATGAACAAATGAACATTTATGTTCCATGGGTGTATATTATAGAACTGACAAGCTATCTTTACAATTCTGGCCCTTGATCAGAACAAGTCTAATTGAACATTTTTGTCCTTGGAAAAAAAATTTAAGACCTGCATCTTCTGGACAGTAGTTAGCAGTGTTACTTTTCTTTACAAGGAATAATATTAAAGGTATAAAATTTATGCTTGAGACTGACAAATATTATTTTCTGGCCAACTACTCTAAGAGACTTAGATTATTATTAACTTTTTATATAATTGTGACAATAACTATACCTACTAAAGGTATTTCACTGAATAGAAAAGTTGATTTTAGCAAGTGTACTACTCTGAAATTCTTACCTACAGTTTCTGGTCTGAGAGATGCAATAGATACTTCTGCTCCAATCAGTCCAAAGAGAAGGGGCTGAAAGATGTACCAGGCACCTGCAATAATTTTTTCAACCTCCGTCTAAAAGAAACACACACACACAAACCCCACACAGATTTTTATTATATGAAGTTACAAGTACTAAGAATCTTACTAATTTGAAATTTGAGTCATTTTGACTTTATTAGTCAATTAGGCTTTATTTCTCTGACATCTATAAATATGAGGCTAGCTAAAATAGAACAAAAAATTACATAAAGATATTTCTAACACAGTTATTATATGAGGTGCTTTAGAGTTGGTTTGCAAATAGATGTTAATTATAAAGAATCTAATAAAATAATCTTAGGAAGACTCTATTTCTGAATATATGATATATGTGTATATATATATGTAATACTTAGTATTATCTTATAGTTTAAAATTTTATGTTAATTTTTGCTTAGCAGTATCACTCAGAGATCTTATAATAGTAAATATATCTAGATATACATCTAATTATTGCTATATAGTAATCTGTGGTATGGAATTATCTGTTTATTCAATCATTTCTTTATTGATGGCCCTTTAACTTGTTTCCAATTTTATCTTTATAAAAAGCAGTTTAAGATGATCTCAAATCATGCACAAAAATATAATTCAGGTAAAGTGCTGTGCTTATTAATTTATTACCCTTTGGCTCCAAATCCACATTTCATTGTTGCTCCACAGAAAATGAACCTGAGCCCTTTAAATATTTCTTCTTTGCTACCTGGCATCACTTGAAATTTTGTCAGTAGAGGGTGCTGAAGAGGTATTACAAGGAAGATGCTCTTCCTGATTTCCTGGGCTCCCTCCAGCAGGATCTTATAGCACGCTTGGGTTTTTTTAGTACACGGGTGGCTTCTACAGTGCTGGGCTCCTATAGTGCATGGCAGCCAGCAGCACCCAGTGGCCAGCAGCTGCCCCTAGCTTACTGCAAAGGAGTTTCATAGCCAACTCCTTTGGGCAAAATACCTCCTCATGGACCCTAGAGGGTGAATTTCCAGATTTCCAGGAAATTGTCCAAACAGGGCACCATGGGTGTCTTCTCTACCATCCAGTGAACAAAGGCTCTCTACCAAGATCTGGATTCTGAGGCTTGAGGGTGGGAATAGGTGGGGTGGAGTGGGGTGGTATAAGGGGATGGCTCAGTCTCAGCCCTAGTTGTTTACAGCTGCTATCCCTATATTTGTCAGGGGTCTTCTACCTCTCAGAAGCCAATCCCTTGTTATCTGATCCCCTGGTATGGTTAATAATAAGCTTTCCCTCCTTCAATTACTATGTGATTTCCCTTTCCTGATAAGATCCTAACTGATATAAGTACTAACTTTATAACACATTTAGCAAAAAACGTAGAAAAAGATAGATACAGTTGACTATAGCAAAAATAGAACAATGTGTGGCAAAAGGAACCATAATCAAAGGACAGTAAGATGACAAACCAGGAGAAAATATCTGCACTGTGTATAACAGAATAAGAAGCAATATCCAAGCAATAAGAAAAAGACATGGAACCTAATAGAAAAATGGGAAATGCATACATACAAGTAATTGACAGCAGAAGAAACACAAATGGCCAGAAAATATAAGATGCTAAAATTCAGTAATCAGTGAAACACAAATGAAAATGATATGCCACATTTGCGGGTGCACCATATTAGAAAAATACTAAAAAGTTTATAATGTCAAGTATCTGCGATGTAAGGAAAACTCTCACTAATTGGTAGAACAAATTGACAGTGCTTTTTTTGGAGGGCAATTTAGCAGTACCCATTACAGTATCTAAAAATTTATACTGAACAGATTTTTCCAATCAACTAATAAGAATCTATATTTTTGGACAACACTTTTGCCCTTATAATTACACATCTTTGAGGATCTGGTTTTCCATATCTATTTTCAGCAGTTTAACAAAGGAGGATTATATTTTGTCTCTATTTTCCGTATTTACTTTTATTAATTCTGGTATGTTTATTAGAGTAAAGGTTCTATTTCTTCTTGGATTAAAATTGTTGAAAGGCAGAGTGCGTATGTGAGGGGGTTGTTCTATTCCTATATCATGCAAAGAGTTACGTTTTCATATCATAAGGAATCAGATAATGACTTAGGTTCAAATTCTGCCATCTGCTAAATGCAAGCCACTTATCTCTCAACATCTTATTTTTTTCTCATCTGTAAAATGAGAGGTTTATATTGAATAACATCCAAGATCCTTTATCATTTAGTGACAATGACTCATACTATCAAAACTGGGGTCCAGTGACCACCTTTCCACATATCTTCAAATTCTTTTTAATTTAGTTTTTTAGAGTTTACCATAGTAAAGCTCAGACTTTAGTTGCTATGCAGAATAGCGAAGAACACAAATTGACTCTATTAATCTCAGGTTACTAAGCCTTTATGACTAATTAGTTAAGGGATGGCCTCAAAAATATTTCACATACTCAGAACTCTAATGAAAGCAGATGGCCTAAAAAGTTTTCCCTATCAAATTGTTTTTATTTCTAAACTGTAGACAAAGGCCACCATTTGTTTTATTATTGTAACACTTTAGACTAGTTGAATATCAGACATGGGCATATATACTGTAAAACTTAAAAATGGGAGAAGAGTCAAAATGTATCTTCTTAATGCTTTTTCATAACTTCAAAACTAAAATGAATATGCTTATAAAGAAAATGAAGTCATCGAATAGGCTAAGTGTAAAACAGACCAGGGGAATAAAGACGATGTTGTCCACACTGAATGTTAAGGCTACTTTACACATCCGTTTGCACTAGTAGTAATAACCCTCAAAAACATAAATCACTTTCAAGGATAGACTAAAGGAGAAAATTAGCAGGAATTGAGGTTCCATCATGACTTCAATATCTATTGAAGCTGATACTTCCCTTCTCAGAGAGAAGAGCATTACAAGAGTCAGAAGATTCAAAATATGTCAGAAAAACCATCCCACAACTACAAAGGTCATCAGAAGCAGCACTGGATTTGAAAATAGATGGGGAAAAAAATAACAGAGGCTTTCAAAAAGTGAGTGTATTTGAGGTAAATGTGAAAAAAGATGTTCCTAGTTCTTTCACTGGGTTGTGGGATTACATTGACCTACATAATCGGCTGGGCTGCAGACAATCCTGGCAAAATTATGACAACTGCAGATGAACAGACATTGTGTTTTGTTTTATAACAATCTTTTCTTTATAACCCATATTACAGTTTTAGGAAGAGTAATGTGACTGGAGCTCATCAAAGTTTCCCTTCCCCTGCTTTGTCTTTCTGTGCCCATAGCCGATGTGCACTCGCCATAGGCATTAGTCTCCCCCTTGATTTCCCTGTTGCTAAAACTACTCTTTTATGCCCTACCCCAAATGCTATGGCTCCTTTTCATTATTTATTTTTTTATCCTATCATTTATGAATTTAGAGACTTAAGTTGCAAAGCATAGCAATATGTTTTTAATACATTGGGTACGTGTTATTCAAATATGTGTCAAAATACAAAAATGTGCCCTGCACAGTATCGCTATAGTTGTATTAAGAGTAGTACACTCTGGAGTCGGGTAAACCTGAGCTTAAATCCCAGTGCCACTTTCTAATTTTGTGACCTTGGATATGTTATTTATGCCTTTCTGATTTATAGTTTGTATAACATGGAAATGGAAATACTTTTTAAAGTTTGTGTGTGTGTGTGTGTGTGTGTGTGTTTCAAATAAATGAAAATATCCACTTAGTGCCTAGCATAGAACCATACAGACTGGCAATAAAAATTTATCAAAAAAATGGGCAGAAGACATGAACAGACATTTTTCGAAAGAAGACATACAGATGGCCAACAGACACATGAGAAGATGCTCAATGTCACTCATCATCAGGAAAATACAAATCAAAACTACAATGAGATATCACCTCACACCTGTCATAATGGCTAAAATTAACAATACAACAGGTGCTGGCAAGGATGTGGGGAAAGGGGAACCCTCTTACACTGTTGGTGGGAATGCAAACTGGTGCAGCCACTCTGGAAAAGGTTCCTCAAAATGTTAAAAATGGAACTACCCTATGACCCAGTAATTGTACTGCTGAATGTTTACCTAAAGGATACAAAAATACTGATTTGAAGGGGCACCTGCACCCCGATGTTTACAGCAGCATTTTCTAGAATAGCCAAAATTATGGAAGCAGCCCAGATGTCCATTGACTGATGAATGGAAAAGAAGAGGTGGTATATATAAATATAATGGAATATTGCTCAGCCATCAAAAAGAATGGAATCTTGCCATCAGCAATGACCTGGATGGAGCTGGGGGGTATCATGCTGAGCTAGATAGTCAGAGACAAATACCACGTGATTTCACTCATGTGTGGAATTTAAGAAACAAACCAAATGAACACAAGGGAAAATAAAAAGAGAGAGGCAAACCAAGAAACAGACTGCTAACTTTAAAGGACAAACTGATAGTTAGTAGACAGAAGGGGGTTTGGGGGATGCTGATGAGGACTAAGGACTGCACTTGTGATGAGCAGGGGGTGATGTGTGGAAGTGCTGAATCACTGTATCGTACACCTGACACTCATATTATGCTGGATGTTAACTAACTGGAATTTAAATAATCTGTAAAAAATCTAATTTCCAAATTAAGATAAGAAAAAGAAAGATAAAAAAAAGCTATTATTTCCCTTCTCTCTTTTTACCCATTACAGTATAAAATAATGAGTTGATTGTGATTTTTGAGGATTTTAAAAGAGGTAATAACAGAAAAACATTTACCCATATAGTTCAATTTGAAAAAGCTTATTAATAAGCATTTCTGAGTTTTTTCTGTTGAATAAATGAGAGGAAATAAACTAAAATATTTAGTTTACAGAGCTGTTGGTTGTAGGTGGAGGAATTGCAAATGATTTCTTTTCTTTTCTTTTTTTTTTTTTCAAGTAGGCTCCACACCCAGCATGGAGCCCAGTGCGGGGTTTGAACTCACCATCTCAAGATCAAGACCCGAGCTAAGATCAAGAGTCAGATGCTCAACCTACTGAACCACCCAGGCTCCCTTCTATCCTTTCCTTCCAGACTTTTTCCCCTTCAAAGTTTAAAAATGATCCTATATCACCTTCATACTCAAAAATAAAATTAGTTTTATTTTACAACTTTCTATCTTTGGTAATTTACTCTTCTCATGCTAAAAAAGGTTACCATTAAGAAGTGAATGGACAATTTGCAAAATGCCAATGCCAGGCAAACTTCCCATGTGTTGGACAAGGAGTCACAACTTGAATGTAGCCGTATCCTTCACTAAGGTGAAACGGTGAACTTGGTATTGGGGCAGACGATAGATCAGAGTGCTTCAAAGAGCAGGGCACAGTCGTCAGCAGCCCAGGAGAGGACCAAAGACAGATAGCAGTGAGTCCACAGAAAGAAGCGAAGGAGGCAGCACAGCCCTTAAGTCCAGAGCTGAGATTAGACAGAAGACTGACCAGAGATAGGTGATAACTCTGCTTCAGCCCCCAAGTAAAGCAAAGCCATAGAAACACAAATATTTTGATAAAAGCAAATGCTTATCTCCCTTGGCCTGCTCTTCCTGCCGCTCCCCCTGCTTGCGCTCTCTCTCTCTCTCTCTGACAGATAAATAATAAGAATCTTCAAAAAAAAAAAAAAAAGAGCAAATGCTTATAAGAGAAGAGGGCTGATAAGAGTACCCAATTTATATAGGACGCTTGTTGACTCTATAGCTCTGCTCTTGTCAATGTTAGGTTACCTGAAACCAAAAAGTAGAATTGAATAATACAGGTGTGGCTAGGAAAGAAAAAAGTAGACCTGAAATAAACCTTATAGGCAAACCTCTTGCAAGGCAGCAAACCCAGGTGTACATCTAATGCAAGAAGCAGGTTTCAGAGGGACTTTCTCCTTTCCTTCGAAGCCCAATCCTCCTACACTCACTTTCCCATGGCCTCAATACCCTTCTCTAGACCATGCTCCAGGCAGCCCCTACCATCCCCCTCTCCTCTCAAGCAAGACGATTCAGTTATGCCTGTCCTAGTTTCCATAATCTATATCAAGAAATAAATAATAATCTTGAAAATCAGTAAGAAAAAAACCAAAACAGTCTTTTAAAAATGGACATAAACTTTTGAACAAACTGGTTAGTAAGCATAGGAAAAGACGATTAGCTTCCCTCATTAGGAAATGCAAATCAGATCAATAAGGAGATACATTTTTCACCTATCAGGTTAGCAAAATATCTGATTTTTAATGATTTCTTCAGAAAAACAGATCCCCGGGAGATAGGAAGAAGATGGTGGAGGAGTAGGAAACCTTAGTTTTGTCTGGTCCCAGGACTTCAGCTAGGTAGCTATCAAATCATCCTGAACACCTGTGAACTCAGAGATCTAAGAAAAGAATTGCTGGAACTCTACAAATAGAAAAGTGACCATTTTCTTTCTTTTTTTTTTTTTTTAAGATTTTATTTATTTATTTGACAGAGACAGACAGCCAGCGAGAGAGGGAACACAAGCAGGGGGAGTGGGAGAGGAAGAAGCAGGCTCATAGCGGAGGAGCCTGACGTGGGGCTCGATCCCAAAATGCCAGGATCACACCCTGAGCCGAAGGCAGATGCTTAACCGCTGTGCCACCCAGGCGCCCAGAAAAGTGACCATTTTCTGCAAGGTAGGAGGTGCAGAGAAGTGAATCAGAGGTGATATATCAGAAGATAAACTCAAGGAGAAGGGAGCCTCCAAAGGTGGCTTCAGGAAAATGATATAGCACAGAGCAGAAAATGAGAACTTTTAGAAGCATGTTGCGGTGAGGGATGTCCCCGCCTAAAAGGTGCTCAGGTGGTGAAGTGGGGTGGAATTCTAGGTGGGACAGTCTCAGGATCTCTAGGGTCACAGAAAGAACCACGACGAAGCGTGATTTATTCCTGGGCTGCAAGGGTGGTTCAAAGTCCGCAAATCAATCAATGTGATATACTACATTAATAAAAGAAAGCACAAGAACCATATGATCCAATCCATAGATCCAGAAAAAAGCATTTGACAAAGTACAGCATTCTTTCTTGATTAAAACTCTCCACAGTGTAGGGATAGAGGGAACATACCTCAATATCATAAAAGTCATCTGTGAAAAGCCCACAGCAAATATCATTCTCAAAGGGGAAAAACTGAGAACTTTTCCCCTAAGGTCAGGAACATGTCAGGGATGTCCACTATCACCACTGTTGTTCAACACAGTACTAGAAGTTCTAGCCTCAGCAGTCAGACAACAAAAAGAAATAAGAGGTATCCAAATTGGCAAAGAAGAATTAAACTCTCACTCTTTGCAGATGACATGAAACTCTATGCAGAAAACACAAAAGACTCCACCCCCAAATAGCTAGAACTCTTATAGGAATTAGGGAAAGTGGCCGGATATGAAATCATTGCACAGAAATCAGAAATAGAAATTATGGAGTCGATCCCATTTACAATTGCACCCCAAACCATAAGATACCTAGGAATAAACTTAACCAGAGAAGCAAAAGATCTCTACTCTGAACACTACAGAACACTCACGAAAGAAACTGAGGAAGATACAAAGAAATGGAAAACATTCCATGCTCACGGATCGGAAGAACAAATATTGTGAAAATGTCTATGCCACCTAGATATCTACATATTCAATGCAATCTCTATCAAAATACCATCAATTTTTTTTTCACAGAGCTGGAACAAATAATCCTAAAATTTTTGTGGAATCAGAAAAGACTATTGGGACTTCATCAAGATAAAAAGTTTTTGCACAGCAAAGAAACAGTCAACAAAACCAAAATACAGCTGACAGAATGGGAGAAAATATTTTCAAATGACATATCAGATAAAGGGCTAGTATCCAAAATCTATAAAGAATTTATCAAACTCAACACCCAAAGAACAAATAATCCAATCATGAAATGGGCAGAAGACATGAACAGACATTTCTCCACAGAAGACTTATAAAAAAGGCCAAGAGACGCTTGAAAAAATGCACAATATCACTCGGCATCAGGGAAATACTAATCAGAACTACAATGAGATACCACAGAGTGATCAGAACGGCTAAAATTAACAAATCAGGAAATGACAAGTGTTGGTGAGGATGCAGAGAAAGGGGAGCCCTCTTACACTGCTGGTGGGAATGCAAGCTGGTACA
Source organism: Ailuropoda melanoleuca (assembly GCF_002007445.2). Classification (NCBI taxonomy): domain Eukaryota; kingdom Metazoa; phylum Chordata; class Mammalia; order Carnivora; family Ursidae; genus Ailuropoda; species Ailuropoda melanoleuca. The sequence goes on along the minus strand of NC_048228.1, from coordinate 27,468,349 downwards.
GCCACTCTGGAGAACAGTAGGGAGGTTCCTCAAAAAGTTGAAAATAGAACTACCCTATGACCCAGCAATTGCACTACTGGGTATTTACCCTAAGATAGAAATGTAGTGATAAGAAGGGACACCTACATCCCAATGTTTATAGCAGCAATGTCCACAATAGCCAAACTATGGAAAGAACTCCGATGTCCATTGACAGATAAATGGATAAAGAAGATGTAGTATATATACAAAATGGAATATTACACAGCCATCAAAAAGAATGAAATCTTGCCATCTACAATGACATCGATGGAAGTAGAGGGTATTATGCTAAGCAAACTAAGGCAATTAGAGAAAGAATATTATCATATGATCCCCCTCATATGTGGAATTTAAGAAAGAAAACAGGATCATAGGGGAAGGGAGGGAAAATTAAAACAAGAAGAAATTGGAGAAGGAGACAAACCATAAGAGACTCTTAACCACAGGGAACAAACTAAGAGTTGCTGGAGGGGAGGAGGTGGGGGGATGGGGTAACTGGGTGATGGACATTAAGCAGGGCATGTGATGTAATGAGTACTGGGTATTATACAACACTGATGAATCACTGAACTCTACCTCTGAAATTAATAATACACTATTTGTTAATTAACTGAATTTAAATTAAAAAAAAAGAAAAACATCACCTTCATGTACTGTTGGTGAAAATATAAATTGGTGCAGTCTTTTAAAAGGGTAAGCTGATATTATCAAAAGTATCAATGTGAAATATTCTTTAGTAGGGAATTGTATTTCTAGAAATTTATCCTATAGATAAACTCAAAGTATATTATATTTTGTTGATTTTTCCCCATTTTCTCACTTCTGAAATTAGGATATCATATCATAGTTTAATTGGCAGCATTGTTTTTCGTTCTTGGTGGCATGTGAAATAATGATGCTTCTTAGACTTGATAATGTCTCAGAGTTTATGAAATATGGCATATATAGGTTATTTTATTGAAATGGTTTTTGTCTTAGCAGAAAACCAGAAACAATCCAAATATTTGTTAGTAGGAAACTGGTTAAATACAGTACAGCATACAATGCAATACTCTGCAGCCCTTACAAAGAATAAGGAAGGCAGCGTGGAAATACGACCATGATATATCTTAAGTAAAGACACCAAATTATAGATTGGCATGCAAGGGGGAAGAGGATGCATGTGTATACACTTGGGCATATATTTACATATACATAGAAATTAGCTTTTATGATTAAATTATTAATTTGATATTAAGAAAGTATCTGGAAAGAAAAAATTTATCTGATCAGAAAGAACTTAAATGAGAAGAACTTAGAATGAAATTCACCTTTTCGCCGGCCCATCTCAAGCCTGCAAGGAAGGACATGACCAATGTGCACAGACCTCCTGACCCAGGGAAACCAAAATACACACTGCTGAACACAGCTAGCACAGACAGCCCCAAAACAAGGAATGCTCTCTTCCACACAAGTTTGTCCTTGAGGAGAGAAAAAAGGTTGATTAGATCAATTATTTCATGTAACTGAGTTTTTAATGACTGATTTTTCTATATTCAGGATTCTATGGGACATAAAAATGTCTGTCTGTGCCCCTAAATACACACCGTAACATTTACTTTCTTTTCCTTAATAAAAGTAGAGTCAGCACAAGTACAGATGCCGGTTCCTCTTTCAGGAACTCTAGTTACCTTCTTCTGCAGTTACCAAAGCAGAATTTCACAAACTGAATTTCATAGCGGCAGAAAAAAGTGCATGGGCTTTGGAGCCAGACAGACCAGAATTAGAATTCCAGGTCTTTTATACTCCCAGCGTGTGGAATGCTCCCATTACTTAGCTTCTTGAGGCTTTGTTTTCTCCTCCCCGAAAGTTATGTTACAGGGTTTGTGAAGGTTAAAGATGTGATATCTCTATTACTTTTAGTCTCTTAACTCTTTAATGTGATGCTTTCTATAGATTTCTATAGACTATAGATTGAGAGTAGTTTTTTGTTGTTGGTTTTTAAAGTCTAAGAAATGTGCACCCCTCTCCCTTTACTTTTCCCTCATCAGCCTTTTAAACTTCTTAATCACTTTTTTTTAATTTTTAAATTATTTTTTATTTTTTTGAGTGTAGCTGACACACAATGTTACATTAGNTCCAGCTATGTGAACTTGTTCAACTTCTCCCTAAATCTCAGTTTCCTCATCAGTAAAAAGATCATATTAATGGTACTCGCTTCATGAGTCTTATGTGGTTTACAGTAGATTGCATGGATTTATATGATTACACTAGATCAGTGCCTTCCAAAAGAACATTCAGTGATGATGGACATTTNGCTCCATGACTGAGGGCATGTACCTCTTACTCCTCTTCATCCATTGCCCATCCCCCTTCCCCCTCTCCTCTGGCAGCCATCATTTTGTTCTCTGTATTCATAGTTCTGATTTTGCTTTTTGTTTATTTATTCATTGGTTTTGTTTTTAGATTCCACATGTGAGTGAAATCATATGCTATTTGTCTTTCTCAGTCTGCCTTATTTCACTTAGCATAATACCCTCTAGATCCATCCATGTTGTTGCAAATGGCAAGATCTTATCCTTTTTCATGGCTGCTCAGTATTCCATTGTATATATGCCACACCTTCCTTATCCATTCATCTATCAATGGACACTTACGTTGCTTCCATATCTTGGCTATTGTAAATAATGCTGTAGTAAACATAGGNGACTTTCATACGTTTATCTATCCCAAGAGACTTAGGAGATTAAAAGAAAACAAAATAAAAAAAAAAACTCTGTGAATATTAAGAAATCATTGTGTATAATAAAGAACTTTCATCTCCTTGGTAAGAAATATTGGATGATATTATAATGAGATGTTAAGGCTTATGTATTTGATAGTATTAGAATCTAGGGTATGCTGATACTAAAAAAAAGGGACTCAAAAGCCATTTTATATCTTGGGGCGCCTGGGTGGCACAGCGGTTAAGTGTGTGCCTTCGGCTCAGGGCGTGATCCCGGCGTTATGGGATCGAGCCCACATCAGGCTCCTCCGCTATGAGCCTGCTTCTTCCTCTCCCACTCCCCCTGCTTGTGTTCCCTCTCTCGCTGGCTGTCTCTATCTCTGTCGAATAAATAAATAAAATCTTTTTAAAAAAAGCCATTTTATATCTTGATAACCTTAACATTATGAATAATAGTAAAATAAAAAATAAAAATAGAAAAGGCTTACATATTTGGAATTGATGTTATTTATTTTTGTGAAATTTAAAGTTTACAAAATATAAACTAGAGAAAAAAATTCTATAGTTGTATTTAAATCTTAAACAGTTGACCCTTAACAACACAGGTTTGAGCTGTATGGGTTCACTTACATGGAAATGGTTTTTGATAAATACAGTACTGTAAATGTATTTTCCTTATGATTTTCTTAATAACATTTTCTTTTCTCTAGCTTACTTTATTGTAAGAAAACAGTGTACAACACATACAACATGCAAAATATGTGTTAATCAACTATTTATGCTATCAGAAAGGCTTTCAGTCAACTGTGGGCTATTAGCAGTTGAGTTTTTGGAGAGTCAAAACTTATACATGGATTTTTGACCATGTAGGGGGTCTATGCCCCTAATCCCTACATTGTTCAAGGGTCAACTTTGTATCTAGGCCTCTTCATAAATCTCATGGATAGTATTGATATGGCAATAAGAATGAAGAGCCATTTCTAAATTATGTTCTTATTGGCTTTCAGGGGACTATTCCAGAATGTTTTTCTAATGACATTTTAAAGAATGACTTTCCCATAGATTATTTCTTTTACCTGGCCACTGCTTGGAAAGTACTGAATAAAAAATCCAAGAAGAGATCCAACTGCCACACCAATTACCATTTCTAAGACTCCTCTGAGAACATTAAGAACCGTGGAGCCTTAAAAACATATAAAAAGAAAAACTTCAGACAGAACTCTAAATCCATAAATACTTAGACTTCACTTTAGTAATCAATATAAAATATCTAATTACATAGAAGGAAAAGTACACAGATATTTCCTGCTCTCCATATTCTTAAATATATGTGACTTAAAATGTCTTATAAAATGGGCCTATATGATAAGAAAGCTACGCATACTATTGTAGATAAATTTCAAGACAGGCATAAACTACAATTTGTGTACTTTTTTGTTCATTTTCTTCAATAAAAATTTACTTAAAGGGCCTAAGAAATTATGAAAGATAAAATTCATGAATCAGAGTTAATTTGTTCTACTATACAATAGGCAAAGGCTGGGTGAGAAGACAGATCTAGTTTTCAAATTGCCATTTAAGAGCCTGATTTTTTTACTAATAATGTATACTGATTTTAGTAGCTCTGATATGTATAGAATACAGTAACTTAAAAATCTGGCAATTAAAATCAAGAATCTTTTTTTTTTAAAGATTGATTGATTGATTGATTGATTGATTAGCAATTTCTACACTCAACGTAGGGCTCAAACTCACAACCCCAAGATCAGCAGTCACATGCTCTTCCAGCTGAGCCAGCCAGGAGCCCCAAAATCTTTTCTTACTACAATGAGTGCAGGGGACTTATTCTTTCTCAAAGTTATTTCTTTTTTTCTTTTTAAAGATTTTATTTATTTGAGATAGAGAGAGAGAGCATAAGCACGAGCAGGGGGTAGGGGGAGAGGGAGAAGCAGGCTCTCTGTTGAGCAGGGAGCCCAATGACACAGGGGCTCCATCCCAGGACCCTGAGATCACGACCTGAGCCAAAGGCAGATGCTTAACCAACTGAGCCACTCAGGCATCCCTCAAAAGTTACTTCTAAAAGTAAATCTGAAAACAAATTATGTTTGAAATTGCCCCCAGAAGAGTCTTTTTTTGTTTCATAGCTTCTTTAAATATCATAATATAACTTATTGATAATAATACAATAATAGTAAGGGACTTTAACCCCCCACTTACATCAATGGACAGATCATCAAAGCAGAAAATCAACAGGGAAGCAATGACTTTGAATGACACACTGGATTAGATAGACTTAACAGATATATTCAGAACATCTCATTCTAAAGCAGCAGAATACACAGTCTTTTCAAGTGCACATGGGACATCCTCCAGGTCACAAATCAGACCTCAAAATGTACAAAAAGACTAAGATAATACCATGCATATTTTCTGACCACAACACTGCGAAACTTGAAGTCAACCACAAGAAAAAATTTGGAAAGACCACAAATACATGGAGGGTAAAGAACATCCTACTAGGGGCACCTGGGTGGCTCAGTCGGTTAAGNTTCGGTTAAGTGTCTGACTCTTGATTTCGGCTCAGGTGATGATCTCAGTGTTGTGAAACTGAGCCCTGTTTTGGCTCCACGCTCAGCATGTAGTCTGCTTGAGATTCTGTATCTCCCTCT
>NC_048228.1:27455405-27462855 GCF_002007445.2 Ailuropoda melanoleuca | reverse complement strand
TAGATCACCTGGCTCATTAGGAACATTTTCTACCTTCCACATTACTGCAGGCAATAGTGTTGATAAACTCTTTGGAACCACATAACAAAGATTCCCTTGTACCCAGCTCCCAATAATATTTTCCTCATTTCTCTCATCCACAGCCTCCTAACAGTCCAACATCCTACAAGAGTATGCTTAAGACACCTTAAGCTTTCACTTACCAATATCCTCATACCCAGTTAAATTACAACTTTGGATCTTCCTACCACTTAGACAAGTGAGCGTCATCTCTTTCATATGGCTGGTATTGATGGCTATTAAATGAAACTACAGAGCAAGCCTATGCTTCCTACTTAATTCCATTGTCTGGACTCTACTGTGTCCACGGCACAGACTGACATGGTATGCCCCAGTCTACACAACCTGGTTGAAGAGTTGTGACCATACCGCCATCAGCGCCATCCCAGACACACTCATTCCTTGTCAGGTTTTGTTTTGTGACTGGCTCTTGAGTCACAGCTAGTTCCTTGTTCCAGACAGTTTGACAATATATTTTCCTATCTTCTGAGAAGTCCAGCTGCTAAAAACAACCACATTTTCCAAATCATTTTGCCATTTATTCCATTGGGCAAATGGCACCAAAAATAGCTAGAGCCAAGTGTCACCAGTGGGTATGTTAAAACCCAGTGAAACTCTCTCGCCTGTATCCTCCTTTTTCTTAGTGTTACCCTATGTTTACCTTTCTAGTCCAAGAAAAATGAGAACACCTCAATCGTGGAAATTCTGCCGCTCGAAAGGTGCTTTGTATTCCTCTTTTAAACTAGGAAGCCAGGGGTTTTTAACCTGAGAGGAGAACATGGTGGAATATATAAAAATCTTGTGTGGGACTTTCCAAACGACACACGATATTCCCCAACTCTTTCCCCAAATTCTGGCATGCACTCTAGGTTTCAAAACCTTCCACAGGTAACTGCGAAATGCTTCCTCTCCCCAACCCCGCGACACCAGCTGTGAACCTCTGAGAGCCACCTTGATTCTCGAAATGTGATATTTAATTCCTTTTCAGAGAAGAAGTTAATCATTCTTTTTAGGCTCCCTGTATTCATTTTGGGTCAGTGGAACCAGTGGAAGGGCATATCTACTTCCTAGACATACCCACAGTTATTAAGAAAATGAGAAGTCATTCCTATGAAATAAGTTATAGAATGCTTTCATTTGGGCAGATCAAATGTTCTGTCTAGTAAGTTCTGTTTTTCTTCTTTCCTTTCTAGGAGAGGTCAGCATACATTTTGGTAAAAAGCCAGACAGGGAATATTTTTCGCTTTGAGAACTGTTTGGTCTGTTACAACTGCTCACCTCTGCTTTGTAGCAGGAATGCGGGTATAGCCAATATGTGTATGCAAACCAGGTGTGGATGTGTCTGACCAGGACTGGGTTTACTAAGCGGGTGGTGGGCCAGATGTCTCCTGCAGGCCAGCGTGTGCTGATTCTCTTTTGATAGCATCAAGGAAGGTGTCAACCCCTCCTTTTTATTTACGGGTCACCCCAGGGGTTTCATAAGACTCAGTAGCTCCCTGTGTTCTGGGAGGCTGCTCTTACTTTCTTCCTGTGGTCCTGTGAGCATGGTCTGCTTCTCATCTTTCCCCTAAATGTGTCTGACCAGGACTGGGTTTACTAAGCGGGTGGTGGGCCAGATGTCTCCTGCAGGCCAGCGTGTGCTGATTCTCTTTTGATAGCATCAAGGAAGGTGTCAACCCCTCCTTTTTCATTCCTAATGACTAAGAATCTCGTTCCCAACCTACTGTTGGACTGTGATATATATTTTTAAAGATTTTATTTTATCTATTTGAGAGAGAGAGCGCGTGAGCATGACAGGGGGAAGGGCAGAGGGAGAAGCAGACTCCCCGCTGATCAGGGAGCCCGATGCCAGGGTTGATCCTGGGCTCTGGGATCATGACTTGAGCCGAAGGCAGAGGCTTAACCAACTGAGCCACCCAGTTGACCCTGTTGGACTGTTATCTTAGAAAGCCTAGACCCTTTTTCATTTGAGCTTTTCCCCAGTATAACGTGGCAAATAGGCTTCCGTGGATAGGTTTCACAGTGGCAGCCAGGGTGTCAGAAAGGATAGGTGCACAGCCCTGTAGTGCCCACCTCACCTGGACACACGCAGTTGCACCTGATCCCCTGCTGGATGAAATCTGCAGCCACGGACTTTGTGAGGCCAATCACTGCCGCCTTGGTTGCACTGTACACACATCTGTTCAGAACTCCTGGGGGTGAAAGGAAGGCTCAACATCAAAGGAACAAACAACAGCCTCCTTGAGAAAGGGAACAGAAGTACCTGTCCCCAGTAACCACTGTCACTCTCCCTCCCATCCCACCCTTTGGAAAATGTGGTATCAGGTTTTCTCCCTTAAAAGGGCCGATTTCTGAATGTGGGAAAATGATATTCCTGGCACAACTCAGTCGAAACTGAGACGTTGAGAACCCGCACTTAAGCGACCACAGTGGTTTTAGGTTTTAATCGGTGGGCAGAACCCTTGGGCAGATTCCAAAAGAGGACCGGGAAAGAACAACAGGACAAAAACCAGACCAAAAATCAAGAGGCCTGCGCCCTTCCTTGCCTTCCTGTCTCGGCAGGCTCACGTGTGCTCTTGCGGTGGGAAGGGACCCCACCTCAGCGTGGCTCTTTCATTTGAAACTGGCAAATGCATCCGCCAGACTGTGACGTCATCTCCATTTGGCTCTGCAGTCCTGGCTCTCGGACTTGACTTATTTGGGGCCCAGATCAACTGACTCTGTGAAGCTCTTCCCTCGATCGTGCCAGTGCTTTGCACAAACCCGTGTGGTAATACTATCACACTGCAGGAGACATGCGTTTCCCTGACTCCCCCCTTTCAGACTATGAGCGGCACATGTTCAGTACATCTTTTTTTTTTTAAGATTTTTTAAAAAATTTATTTATGTGACAGAGAGACAGCCAGCGAGAGAGGGAACACAAGCAGGGGGAATGGGAGAGGAAGAAGCAGGCTCCCAGCGGAGGAGCCCGATGTGGGACTCGATCCCAGAACGCCAGGATCACGCCCTGAGCTGAAGGCAGACGCTTGACGACTGCGCTACCCAGGCGCCCCTCAGTACATCTTTTTTGGTTAATTAAATGGATAAATATTTCCTTCTTCTGGCTTGATTTTTCATTTCCATATCCATGAGAAGGAATACAAGGAAGGGCAAATGAAAATATTTATTTTTTACGACTGGTTGACAACGAAGGCAAAAAGGACAGTAGGAAGGAACTTAATACCAATTTTTAAAAAAGTGGTTTTGAAATTATGTGTGAGCTTTATAATCTCTGCTATGCTTGTTGCGAAAACCCACAGTTCGTGAAGGTATGGGAGTCTATGTGATTCCCAGGGGAAGAAAGACCTACTTGACGCTGGAAGCCACAGACGACATGTTGATAATGTTGCCAGATTTCTGTGCAAGCATCTGCCAACACAAACAAACACAACAACAACCACAACATGCCACTCTGCAAGACAAAAATAGGACCTCTTTAAAAGATTTGCATTTACTTATGGTTTGCAGAAGCATCTTATTAGCTATTAACATGAACCGTGAGGCAGTCTTAACAGTCTCACGCAGTCATTACTGGGAATGCATGGCATGCTTACACACTCACTGGCAGGAACACTTCCCAGGGGGATTNGCCTCTCTAAAAGATTTGCATTTACTTATGGTTTGCAGAAGCATCTTATTAGCTATTAACATGAACCGTGAGGCAGTCTTAACAGTCTCACGCAGTCATTACTGGGAATGCATGGCATGCTTACACACTCACTGGCAGGAACACTTCCCAGGGGGATTACCACCTTCCTTTGGCACAAGAGCATCAGCAAGACCAAGAAGGAACTCTGAGCTAAATGGAAAGGTAATGATCATTAATTGTTACTTCGTATTCCTGATGTTGGAAAACTCTTACTTTACCTGACACATATTTGTTGAAGACCTACTATGATCAGATACATGCTAGGTCCAGACACCCCCTGCCTATAGAGAGCTGCCAGTGGATTGGAGGGGCTGACATAACCAGCACCCAGCGACAGACACCAGAGACCTCCACAGAGGGGGATGGGGCGGTGGGAAGGGACCAATCCAGGTTTCGGGACACTCAGAAGAGGGTTCCTGAGGAGGAAAGAGACGGGCTGATTTTTGAAAACTAGAGTATTAGTCAGAAAAATAAAAGAAAGGTGTTTTAAGGGGCAAGAACCACATGTATAAAGGCTGTATCATGGAACAGGTAGGAAGGGATGGGTCTGGTTGGAAGGCCAGGTGTGGGAGGAATGCAGCTGCAGAGGCCAACGGGGCTAAGTTTAGGAACCTGGGCATTAGCCTGCAGGCAGTGTGGTGGTGACAACGTGGGGTCTAATGGAGAGCAGCAGCACGATTAGATTTGGGGACTACGAAGATTACTGCGGCACCATGTCGGGGAGACCCACTGGAAGCTGATGGAATGACTTCAGAAAAGACTGATGAAAGCAGAGACGCAGAGATGTCTGTGGGCAACAGGGGTGGAGACAGTTGAGGTAGTAAGTGCAGGACACGGTAAATGGGTACATGCAGTGAGGCCTGCCTCTCCCACAGAAGCAGTGCTTCCTAACAGCACCTCCCTCAGAATTCCCCCAAAGTGTGAAGGTCTGAAGAGGAGGGTCTGTGGCTGTTTTGTCCTCCTAGACACGGCACACAGTAGGTGGTCCATACACTGTGATGAATCAAAATCTCTTGAGGTGCTAGTTTTTTAATTAATTAATTAATTTAGAGAGAGCGTGAGTGGACAGAGGCAGAGGGAGAGAATCTTGAGCAGACTCCCTGCTGAGCACAGAGCCCTACATAGAACTCGATCCCACAACCCTGAGATCATGACCCGAGCTGAAATCAAGAGTCAGATGTTTAACTGACTGCACCACCCAGGCGCCCTGAGATGCTGGTTTAAAGTGCAGATTGCTGGGCCCTGCCCCAGACCTAAAGGAATAATACAATGAATGAAAAAGCTGCTATGAATTAAGAATGTTTTCAGATAAACTTACACTTAAGCATAACACGTATGTGTGTTTTCCAGGGCATGTAGGTCCAGGGGCATAGGGACCCGTGAATGCTTAGAGGAAAGAAGCAACAGCTGGACAGCATTCCTGCCCAATGGGCACTACCTTCTCATTGAAATCAGAGGCTTGGGGGATGACCATAAAGAAGGAGGGGACGGAGCACACGGAGAGTGGTAAAGAGTTAAAACAACTGCTGAGAGGAAGTGGAAGACCACCACCAGAGAACAGAGGAAGGAAAAGCAGGACATGCTGTGCCATGAAAGTCAAGTAAAAAGTTTCCAGAAAGGAAGTGTCTCAACAGTCAGTGTAGAGAGAGAAGTCACTTCTGCTGGGGTGAGTTGCTCTAGCAGTTTTCAGACAGAGAGGTGCAGGAATGGTGGTGAGAAACTAGTCCAGGGATGAGGCCGCCAAGATGACAGGTCTCCCTATAGAATTCCCCTCCTTTCTGTTTTGATACTTAGTTACTATCTGCACCCAAGAGCAGAGAGTCTAAAACAACCTAAAGCATTGTGTTGGATGGATTAAAGGGTGCAAGGGGAGGCTGAGGCGACCCAACCAAGTCAAGGACAGCAGCAGGGGTGAAAATATTGAATCCAACTTGTTAGTCTACGCGATAAAGAGGACCATAATGAAATGGGTCCTCTTAAAAAAGACCAGGAAAATTAGTCAAGGCTTGAAAACAAAGCCTTAACATTTTTCCTTCCTATCTAACTTTGCAAATAACCCATTTTTACTTATTTTTCCAGTTTTATTGAGCTATCATTGTCACATGTAACCCATTTTTAATATCTATAGAATACACTTACCCCAACTGAATATATAAAGATGAACTAAGAAGTAAGCGCAGTCTCTGATCTTCTGAAATACAGCAATTCCGCAGGCAAAACTTTAGATTATGGTCACCTCGGAGATGCTAGTGCTGCCCCCTAACACTCCTGCCGTGCATTCAACCAGGTCTGTCTGCTGGTTCTAGAGCCCCGTCCTTGCCTCCCTCCACGCGGTCTTCTCAACGCCAGCTCAGCGCCTGCTGGTAGAGTGTGCAGGCTCTGCCTGGCTCGCCATGCAACAGCCCTCTCTGGCAAATAGGACTTCGCAAGTACAAAGTGAAGTGCCTCGTACATGGTGATCCTCTGTAGGGTCCCAGAAACTCAGGCAGAGGCTAGAAAGAGCTCTGAAAATTCCCTCTGGCTGTATATCTAGTTAGTCCTACCCTGACCCAGCTCTTCTGTCCCCACTGAGCTCACCTCCTAAACTGGCAGACCTCGGTTTCTTGGGTCTTTGGTGATTCCACGTTTGACCTCTATCTGGACTGACAACCTAGACTGATTAATTCACTCAACAAATACTTGCCAAAGCACCTCTATGTGCTAGAGAATCTTGTAAGGTACAGCAAAGGGGGGAAACCTCCACATAGCCGAGACTTCCCTGACTTTGGGTTTTGCACTGACCTCTTCTTACAGTATCTTCAACTTGTTCTTTGACTTTTGACTCATATTCCAGTTTTGGAATGGTTTTCAGTATGTCTACCCATGAACAAAAATTTCCAAAAGTGTTTCTGTGTTCTGACCACCTGACTTTTCAGATCTGCCTGGACTCCAAATCCTGGCTTCCCCTGGAAAGTTCTAAACTGGAAATGTGCATCATAATTAACGAACCCAGAGGATTCCAGACAATTAGGGCTGGAAGGGATTGTGTAATTTCTCACCTTTATTTTAAATAGAGTAGAGTGCAAGTGCCATCTTCCACGGTACACAGTGAAGGAAGGGCCGAGTTCAGGCTGTGATGCCACAGTCCGAAATCTGGGGTCAGGTTGGTTACTGTCACTTTCATAGTGGCATCGACTCCTTCTGATTGCCCATCCCAGGCATTAATGTCTCTCGGGATTTTTTACAAATGGGTGTTACTGGCTCATGTGGATTGTTGTTAAGATGCTTTAAATCATTGGCAAACTCCCTAATTTGCAAATTAGTGTTCGATATTTCAAAAGTTAATACTTACTGACAAGTTTAAATTTCAGCTCCACTGGACCATACCCCCCCCCTTGCTGCTTTCACTCATATCTGTAAAGCATTCCAGACATGAAGTAGGCTGATTATGCATGTGTGATAGCTTACCCGCTGTGACCTAAGCTTTCCCCTTTTACCATAGCCTCTGCTTCTCTCCCATATCCTAAGATCAGTCTTCAAAAAATAATCCAAGTTCCGGGGTGCCTGGGTGGCACAGCGGTTTAAGCGTCTGCCTTCGGCTCAGGGCGTGATCCCGGCGTTGTGGGATCGAGACCCACATCAGGCTCCTCCACTATGAGCCTGCCTCTTCCTCTCCCACTCCCCCTGCTTGTGTTCCCTCTATCGCTGGCTGTCTCTATCTCT
>NC_048228.1:27436040-27455307 GCF_002007445.2 Ailuropoda melanoleuca | reverse complement strand
AAAAAAATAATCCAAGTTCCAAATAACACAGATTCTCATGAACTCCAAATAAGCAGAAAAAAATGCAATTTATATTTAAAAAATTTGCTAGTTCAACATCCCATGGACCCACTGAGAGATCCTTTGTTGATGCTAAACAAGCAGATTAAAACAAATCCCTTTGTTTCTAAGTTAGCTTTTCCTACTTTTCCTTTTAATGTTCATCTGGATCCTTCCTGACATTAGATTGAATGTTCAGAGCAAAGCATCAGCCCTGCCTTGCCATTAAAAAGCTCTTCTCTGTGCTGGGTTGGCAGCATTCGGATTGTCTGTCATGTAATCCAGCGGGAAGGAAGAGAAGAACGANTCTAATCCAGGGGGAAGGAAGAGAAGAACGGCTCCTCCGGATTTCACTAGGGTTCAGCTGCCAACCTTGGCCTGAGCTGGTTCTGTACTCAGTCAACCCCTTTCACTGTCTGAGCTTGTGCTGTCTGCTTACCATTGGCTTGTAAGTTCATTTGAACTCAATGTTTTTCATGTTTACACTCCCCTCCCCCCAGAACACCTAGTGTGTGCTTTATATCAAACGGCATTTAAAGCTTGATTGTAAAATAAAATGAAAAACATTGATGAGTGGTGTGAAAGCTGTGGAATTCAAGGCTAGCAGACTCAGGAGGAATGCTCTCTCTTTAGCATACACCTTCTCTCACCTCCCTGGTACCTCTGTGACTCAGCTAAACACAAGGAGAATACGCAGGGAACAGAAAAGTAATGGGGTACATCCATCTTAAGAGCATGTGCCTAGACACTGAAACTCAAGAAGGGGCCCAACTTCCAGGGTTCAGATCCTGCTCTAACCACCTGCTAGTTATGTGGCCTTGGACAAGTTATTTCACCTTCCAGTTTTATCCTCTGCATGGTGGATGCGATAAACATCACATTCTTCTGGTCCTGCATGCCTCCTTGCTGTCCTTTTCTGTGGGACCCTCATCCTTATATACCTGAATGGCAAGCTCCCTCCTTTCACTTGGAGCTCTATGAAAATTCTCAGTGAGGCCCTCCTGGACTTTACTGATATCCCAGTTTCTTTGTCTTCATAGTACTTCTAATCACTCCCCAAGTTATATGTCTCATTACCCATTATCTTGTCTCACTCCTCAAAAATGGGACCTCTCTTATAGAAGGGACTTTGTTTAGTGTTCTGTGTCTTCTGCACCTAGAATGGAGACCTGCAAATAGAAAGTGCTTCATATTTCTTGAATATTTCTTAACTGGAAGGTTAAACGAGTTAGTTTGTATTAAATGCCTTGATATAAGTGTTCAGTACAGGTTAGTCGTTATGTTAGCTACCGTCACTCTTCGGCACACGTGAGGACCCTTTCTGGATGCCCGGTGTGGAGACCTACTTAGCCAGTGGAGGTGGTCCTTACTTTAGGAAGAAAGGCCTTGATCATCAAGTACATGCTGCGGACGTTGAGATTCATCGAGAAGTCCCAGTCTTTCTCCTCGCAGTCCAGGATGGTTCCGTGATGGACAAAACTGGAAGAGCGATTGATCAGTGGGGAAAAATGATCATTCAAGTTCTGTATTCCATTTCCTTACCATTTTTTATTGTCACACACTGACTTAGACCACCGACCCTTTCCTTACAAAGATTTTAACAATTTGTAATACTAGTACATGAGGTTAAAATGTAAGCTCAATAAATTTATTTGGAAACAACGTCCCTCTTTTAAAAGAGAAAGGTAGAGGTTTGGGGCGACAGCAACTGCGCAGGACACAGCCCAAACAAACGTGAGGCTCGGATGCCTGCCTCACCCCCGTTTCAGGAGCAACGGTGCCCTCTAGTGGCACAGAGTTCGTGTTTCCAAAGGGAAATAACATCATAAGGGCAAGGAAACCAGTCTCCACATCTCAGGGTAGCAAGGTAGTGTCGCTGTCATCCAGTTCCCTGCATGTGAGTACTGTATTACCGTGTGAGTCAATGAAGCACAACAAAAGAAAACCCTTCAAGCAACCTTCACTCCTTGTTAAGTCACACTCGTAAGTAAGCTGCACACCCTCCACGTGACAGGACGGGCCGCATGCTCTACGTAGATGTTCAAAAACTGATCTTCCTAACTGGTTTTTTCTTGGGGGGGGGTCATGGCTCTCAGTCTATTCTCATATAAGGGATAAGCAGTTTATAAAATAGATTGTCATAACTTTAATTTCCACACAACGTAACAGATGATAAACTACAGGCAGACTTTGTGTGTGTGCTGGAACATGAGTAGGAAGAAGAACAAACAGGTACTAGAAGGCTCTGGAATTTCTCTATCAGTGCAGCAGTACAAGTATAATGCTACATAGGAAAGTGGAGTGTCACGCACTTCCTGTGTAAACGTGCGTTTGCTCACCTCCACTGCTACACCTGAGCAGGGAAAGCGCCAGCCCTGCCTGTCCTCTGCGTGGCTGCTCCACTTCCAGCCTCTCCTCACCCGCACGTGGTTCGGCTGTTCGGTACCCACCCTCACAAGGTCGGTTAAGCCATTCTCTTTGCGCTCTGTACAGAAGTGCAACACGGAAACTCCTTTTGCTGGGTGGGGCTCATGGTCCCAGTAAGAAACCCTGAGCTTGGGAGGGGTAAAGGACGGGGTAGAATGTTGTGCCAAAGAACTGGGAACACCTGCATTTCAACAGGCCGAGTACTTGGTTTCTGGTAAATAGACTTTCTTTGAAGGACATCTACTGGAAAATGGTTTTTCATTTTATTTTATAAGTCTTAGTGGGGCGTCCATACCAGTCCATTGGTGTGAGCCGTTACCAGCCTTAAGAAGATAAACCGGTTTGGATTAATACCAGCTCTCTTGAGGAGACCATAATTCCCCTTAGGACTCAAGCCCATGTCTACTTTTGTGGCTTTCTCACTAGCTGCATCTTAGAATAAAAATTCTGTCTAAATGCTAGCTGTATTTCCTAAGAAATATATTTTGGTTCATGATGAGTAATTTTGTCATATTATCAAAAGTTATTAAATAAAAGTCATAGAAAACATTCTGTAAGGACAGTGAAATTAAAAAGTATGAATTACCCAGCAACATTGAAGAGAACATCAAGTCTCTCAATTTCACTGGCAAACTGGTCAATTTGTTTCTTCTTTGTGACATCAAGGGTCCGAATTTGAATACCTGAGAAATAAAACAAAGGTCACGATTTACCTCTACTCATAAAAAATGTTTAGCCTTGAAGATTTAGCTCTTCTGAAGTGTGAAGATTGTAATATTTGTCCACTTAGGCTTTATAGGATGGCTGGCCATTAGTAGGGTCTTAGGAATCTCAAGAATCTCATTAGTAAAAATCTTAAAGTCCTCCCCATCTCGAGTTCTGTATCAGCTGCCTCTCAGTAAGCCAGCAGTAATACCTGCAAGTGGGTCCATTCCAGCCCTTCCTCTCCCCAGAGGTGGAATCACTGTGAATTCCGTCTGAGGGGGAAGGGCAGGGGCAGTGGGATAAGATTGTTTGTATTTGTGCCCCTTACTTTTACATCAATTATTTTATTTACTTGTTGGTCATGGGTGCCATCCCTTATTTCTGGACTAAATTGCAAAAAGAAACGAGAGGCCAGAAGAAGAGATGATAACACCAACCATGAGAGATCTAGTGTGGGGTCTGAGAAAGACATGCTGTACTAGCTACTGAAATAAAACCCAAAAAACAAAAAAACCCCAAGAAACCCTAAACCAACAAATATGCTTTAATGAAAGAAACAGTCATTTTTATGATTTTTAAAAACATATGGTTTATTTTATTCTTCCCTTTTGGATACAGAAAAGAAAGATTATAAATGAAGAAAGGGAAGACTAAAATTGAGTTTCAAAAGAATTTCCTTTGCTTTGTGCTTTTCTAGGACAGCAGCTTCCCTTTGACTTGTTGAAATGATAACTCAACACGGTCTAATTCTGCCGTTAACTAGTTCAGTGGACTGAGTTGTGTTTGATCATGAACCAGTTCTTTTTTGCCAAAACAGTTAACTTTCAAATGAGTTCTATGTCCTGATTTCTTTCTGAGTAATGCCAATGGAAGCCCTCTGATGTTGGAATTAGGTTCGGTGTGGTGCAGTGAGGGGCAATATGCACCCAAACAAGTTAATCTCTTACAGTTTCTGATCATGACATGCGATTTTAAGGCTGAGCTGTCTCCAGTATGATAGCCACTAGCCACATGTGGCTACTGAGCATTCGAAATGCAGCTAGTCTGAGCTGAAATGTGCTGTAAGTATAAAATACACATGCGTTTCAAAGATCTGGCATAAAAAATGTAAAATATTCCAACAGTAATTTTTTATACTGTGTATGTTAAAATTATAATATTTTGGGGGCGCCTGGGTAGCGCAGTCGTTAAAGCGACTGCCTTCAGCTCAGGGCGTGATCCCGGCGTTCTGGGATCGAGTCCCACATCGGGCTCCTCCGCTGGGAGTCTGCTTCTTTCTCTCCCTCTGCCCTGCTGTGTTCCCTCTCTCGCTGGCTGTCTCTCTCTCACATAAATAAATAAAAAATATTTTTAAAAAATTATAATATTTTAGATATACTGAATTAAATAAATATATTATCAAAATTAATGTCACCTGTGTCTTTTTACTTTTTAAAGGTAGCCACTAAAAAAGTGACAATTACACATGTGACTCACATCATGTTTCTACTGGACAGTGTTTCCCTCACAGAGAGGCACTCAAGGGGAAAGTCATCTTTAAAAGATAACAGTAACAAGGGTACTTGACTGGCTCAGCTGGAGAGCTTGCAACTCTTGACCTTGGGATCCTGAGTTCAAGCTCCATGTTGGGCTAGAGCTTACTTAAAAACAAAAAGTTAACAACTGTTAAATTTCCACATGTAATTTTATAACTGAGTACTGAATCCGTCAGCATGTTGCATAAATAAAATATTTTAGGTATCCATCTTAAAATGTTGTTTATTAATTTAAATATATAGATTTTTGTCCATAGGTCTGCACAATATAGATCTGATATCAGAGAATCAGGCTTTAAAGAGAAGACCAGCGGAACTGAGCAGCTAAGGAATTTTCTTTCAGCACCTGAATCTCAAGTTCACACTGCCGACTTGCTTACCGGGGTACTCTTCCAGTTCCTGAAGTTTGGACTCATTGATATCTGTGGCAATGACTTTGGCACCTTCTCTTGCAAAAGCCTGGGAGACACAATGTGTAAGTAAATTCTTTGTTTATTTGATTTGATTCCATTCTCATGAGTGGAAAGTCAGTTAGCCTTTCCCCCTTTATCTTATTTTCATCGTCTTCCCTATAAAACAGGTGGAATTTCAAGCTTTCTACTCTCACTTCACCTTTCCCGTGGTTATTATTTTTATCATTAATTAAAACAACATGACATACATTGTGCTTGTCATTTGACTTTGTCCCCTTCAGCATTATCAGATAAAATCAGGTTTTTAAAAACTAGGACTCTGTTACTGGCACCTCTCAAAATACTATTCTGTGATGTGATAGCCTGTATTTCATTTCTGAGCAAGTTCTTATTTTCCATTTCTTATTATAATCCAAATAATAAGAGAAAATGGGTTCTTCCAACACTTTTTCTCCTAAGTATATTACTGTTTTCATAAATGTCAAACCATATCCTACTACTATACTTCAAGTGCATTAATTAGCTCAGGTGGGGGTTATAATGTGCAAGAAGTTGATATAAATTAGAAGGTAAAGGTAACCTGATAGTCTTGTAACTCTAGAGTCCTATACCTGAACTGATGTAATTTCAGGAAGCTATGCATTCTTGTAGGGCCCCTGCAGTAAATATAGTGCAGAGAAACTGAGGCACAGAAGTCGGTCTCTCAGAGTCAGAGGTTATCAGTAATGTCACATAATAAACATGTGAGGTATTCATTCCTTCATCTGCCCAGGGTGAAGGATAGCGACTTTTCTTTTTGTAACTTAAGACAACAGAAGCACAAAATTTAAAAAAGGAAAAAAAAAGTAGAACAGAATTAAATAACCATGGGATCTGTCCACATAATTCAATATCTCAAAAGTTAGTAAGCAAACAACAACAGATAATAACTTACCAAGGCAGCTGCCCGGCCAATCCCCTGAGCAGCAGCTGTCAGGACGATGACCTTCCCATCAAGTCGACCCATAATGGAACCTGCAGTTCAAGCTAGACATGTGTGTTTAATGGCTTAGCACATGGTCCTGGGCAGTGACATCTAGAACGAATGGTTCAATGTACTCTTTAAGAACTTAATGACAGCATTTCTGTACAAATAGTCCCATCATCTGAATTCTCCAAGAATGCTGACTCTGGATACCTAGCTTAGTATAGCAAAAACATTTAGCATAACCCACTGAAGTGGTAACAGATATTGGACTTTAATCCATCAAGTGGTTTCTTGAATACGTAGAAAAGACAGCCTCTGATACTCATATAGCAAGGGGCTGGAGTCCTTCCCCTCACTACCACCACCATTGTCCCCACCATCCCTATACAAACTGCTGTGGCATTGTAAGTGTCCTTACTAGTGGGGGCTGCTTCTTGATTTCTCTGCTGTAAACTTTTGTCGGGGTTTGCACTATCAATTGTCTATGGCTTTTCCTTGTCACTGTTAAGATTTCATGGTTGGCCTCAGAGAGTCATTGAACAAAACAGCTGGAAAATCAAATCATGTCCAGTATTCCCATTTTATAGATGAGAACATTTATTTGACTCGTTCAAGGTCACAGACCCAGTTAATGACAGAGCCAGAAGAGCTAAGCCCAGGCCTCCTGACCCCTTTGCTATGTGAGATTTCACCCCACAACGCTGCTGACCCTCTCTTGAAGTTGAAGCATGCAGTATTTCAACAGATATCCGCAGTAATTTTCAGAATGGAGGACTGAGGAATTCTAGGGAAAATAAGATATGCGTAAGATATTTGGTTCTTGGACGGTAGATTGCAGGATGAGAGGAATGGCTAATGATGAAGCTGGGAGTACTTGAGAGTCAAATAATCCACTGCGGCTGTCTTCAAGGAACTGAGTGCTTTTATCACCCCACAGTCCTTAATGGGTTCCTTTGATCTCACAAGTCACACAACGGCTGCTTTGTCCCAAGGCATCCATCCCCATTCCGGGCAAAACAACAACAACAAAAGGTGGTTGTGGGGGGGGGGTGGAAAATAAAAGCCGTAAGCCTTCCAGAGTGTCCTCACTTTCTATTCAGGAAGGACGCCCTCCTCGGAAATTTCAACCTTCATTTCGCAGGCCAGCTCTAGCCACAGAAGCTAGGAATTTGAGAGTTTTGTTTTCCAGCCTCTATAAAGAGAAAAGCTGGGAGCCCGCTTAAATGGTACCTGTGCAGATACCTTACGCAATCACCCTGCTCAGTTACCTGCCCGACAAGGTACAGGTGGCTAGCTGGTCTTGCCTGGAGAACTCACATGACCTAGTCCTTTCTTTTTGAGCCTGTCTCTGTTCTTCCCAGCCGACCTTGGCTCTTTGCCGTCACAAAGCCTCCGCGCTTTATCTAAGCTCGGAATGCTGAGGGCCAGCTTACTCCCGTGGGCAGTGGGCACTGTGGACAGCGTGTGACACAAGCAGGCACGTGTTGTAGAAGGACCCCTGCGGAGCAGACCCGAGGGGCGGGTGGCTTCCGTGGGAGAGCGCGTGGGGCCTGAAGAGCCTGCGGTGAAACGAGGGAGGGGATGTGAGAGGGGGCCGGACGACAGCAGCGGTTCAGACGAGACGGCCCGGTCAGGGTGCGCCACCTTCGTAGGGTTACGGGGCTGCGCCGGGCTTCGAGCCTCCGACCGCAGGTCCGAGAGAAGACCGCGGGGGTCTCCGCACGCCCGCTGGCGCCCCCTAGGGTCCGCACGCGGCCGCGCGGGCTGTACGCGGAGGCCAGGGCGGAATTGGCGGACCCCCGTCTGCGGGACGGAGACCTCGCGGACCCTCCCGCCGCGGCACGCCCGCCCAGCCCGCGGCCCTCGCTCCCGGCCCCGCGGTGGGTGGGCCTCCCTGGGGGTCCGACGGCCGGGCCGCTCATTTTCTCCCACGCCCGCATCTCCCCTAGTCACGCGCACGCTTCCCTCCGCTCGCAGGTCCGCTTCCCGGAGGGCTGGACGAAACCGGCTCCACTTCCAGCTTCGATCACGCCTCGGACGAAGTCTGCGTTCCTTACGCGCCCAGGCGGCCGAGCTTTTAACGTGCTTGGCCTACTCGATGCCGGGGACTTTCACGGCTTTGTTTTCCCTTTATTCTCACACGAGTGATACATTTTCACTTTAAACATGTAAAGAGCTGAGAGATATACTCATATATGCTTTAGAAAGGAAGCGACTCCAATAAGCCCCCTCCCCCAGTCCTGGGCATGGTGTATGAGAAAGCTCTTGTTTTGCACCTGTCGCTGCCGGCTTTAGGTTCATGACACTGAAAGCGCGTACCCGTTTCCCTAGGAATCTCTGACACCCCGAGAGGCATTAGCTGAACAACTGCCGAAGCACAGAACAGCCGCTTCGCTCACTCTGGAATCTCTCCCTCGCGGGCCTTGTCTTTCTGGAACCAAATTTTGGGGCCAAAGCCTACTGTTCCCATAAACGACACTATCAGACTAAAATGAATTTATTTGGGCAAATGAGTTGCAAAAGTGACCTGAAATGGTAAAATGAGGTAACTCTCAATAAATCCAACGCGAAAACCACATTGAGAAACTTACGTATACCAGAGTTTCAAACTTGTGAAAAACACACCCTTATCCTGATCTAACTGCTAAGATTAATCTTGAAATAAGTAACTTGCAGAACAAAACAAAATCGAAACCTCCCCCTTTCCCAGTCTGAAATGTCACTTAAAAAATATTAGGAAATCTTACTTTAGAGCAGCAAGGGGATGTCCTCTTTCAGATTCCTGGGCGAGTAACAAACTTGAGACCTTTGTGCCGAAGCAAGTCAGGCGCTTAATAGTGCATGTCGGGATTTGTAGTTACCTTCGGTTTTAAGACGAGGAGGCGCACATTTATCTACTATACGTGTGTGTGCTGCCATCTAGTGGACCTCAGGTAGAACGGCTAACTCCAAGGAGAAGGTGAAAAATGGAAAAGCACCTTACAGCTTACTTAGCATACGGAAATCATTCCCTTCACTTTAATCCAAGTTTTTGTTATTTGTTCGTGCCTGCTCTGTGCTGTTCTAGGATATTAAAAATTTAATGAGTCAGAAATATCATATGGAAGAGAGCAGGGCAATAAAATAGAAGGACCCTAGGTCATTTAACATAGTCATTAAGATAGGGCCTTCCAGGCCCTTCACTAAGATTGCTTTGAGGGACAGAAATAAGAATTCTCTTGTGTTTAAGGTATAGTTATGGTTGCTTTGTCACACTCTGTCTCTTCTAACACTTGTCCATATTTAGTGGCAGAGTGCAGGCATCCTGAGGACACTGAGGGGCAGGGTCCAGGCAGCACTCTGAGCTTCACAGCACAGACGTTTGAAAGGGACCATGCTGGGTAAGAGCAACAGCTCAAGTCTGGCTGAAGAGAGCAGAGACAGTGAGATCGAAGGGACCGGGTCATGTGTGCTAGGCTTAGTAAGTCATACTGTAGCAGGCGCACACTTGAGCAGAGTGCTTGTGTAGGTCGTTTTGTGCAGGTACTATTTACGTTGGTTCGCTCAACATCCACTCACCTCACCTTCCCCTGCCTTTTATTTTATAAAGGCCAGAAAACAAAACTCACATTCCTAGCCTCCTTTGCTGCTAGAGCTGGCCAATGAAATGCAAGTTGAGGAGGATTTCATTTTGGATAGAAAGGCAAGGCCACTCTGAAAGGCTTTCCCTTCTTTTTGCCTGGAATGTGCATCTGCTTTGGGACATGGCAACCATTGTGTGACTTGGTATGAAGTGGTATGAAGTCAGAGGCACCCATCAAGGACAGAGCAGGGTAAGGAAAGGAACCTGATTCCTTGAAGGCAGCCTCCATGCCACAGCCTTAGACTAACTCCTCTGAGATTTTTTTTTTTTGTAAAGGTTTTATTTATTTGAGAGAGAGCACGAGCAGGGGGAGGGGATACAGAGGGGCACATAAAGTCTTTGGTAAAACTGTCCCTCATTGCCCCCAGTAGCTTCTAACGGAGTCTAATGATCTCTAATCACACCCAACTGTGCTCTTTGCTTTAGTAACAATGCTTTTAACTATTGAGGATTTTAGAATAAACTTTTTGTGGATATGAGAATTCTCTAATCAAGGCCAAGTCTAACACTTCTTTCTTCATGCAAGTTTCTTCAGCTTCCCTTTGTCTCGATTTCCAACAACAATGCTGACTCTGTGACAGACTAAGTAACGTGGTGGTGCAAAAATTTGGTTATCCATCTGTATTTTCCATGGACTAAATTTCTTCAAAGCTAGGGACCATATCTTTTTTACTCTTATATTGCAGTCAGCACATATTGCGAGATGTTTGTTTTCCAACTAAACATGGATTTCACAAAGGCAGTAATTTTTGGTGCCTAGATTAGTGATTGGCACACAGTAAACAGACATTAAATATTTGCTGAGTATGAACGGTAGGCTCTCAATAATCTATTTGTCTTCTTTGGTCTTTACTTTTCAGATCATTTTAGAATTGTCTGACCATATTACTGCTTTTTAACATTTTTGCATGTTTCATTGTTGACTTTCATCATGGTCCCTTCACAGCCATTTATCACGATACTGAAATCCAGATCGTAAGAGTTAAGCAACATTCTGAGGGAGATGTCCACAACAAGGAAGACTAGAAAGCCCTACCTTTCTTCCTCCCACAGAGACACCAGTTTAAAACAATATACAGACCCACATAGCTTTATGAGAGCTTTAGTCAGTTAAGAAGTCACAGTACCCTAGGTAAGGGGAGAGCTGAGGACAGCTGCATTGTAATGGGCAGGAAGAGTCATTTCCCTTTACCCGGGGCTCCACCCACCCCACCCCTTGCCCAAGCCATCACAGCTCAGCCTCTGGCTCCTGGTTTCCTCAGGGGATTAGGGGGAAAGAGAAGAGTGGAAAACTAACCCAAAGTTCTGGCTTTTTCTATGGCAGCCCAAAGGACTGATTTCTGTCTTGCCTGACTTGGGAGTGCCGATAGAAATGGCAATAGTTGGCCGAGATGGAGGCCAGAGTGGTTCAGCACAGTTGGGAGAGAGGGAGAAGAGTGGAGTATGTGCTTGGTATTCCAACTTTTTGGAGGGCTGTCCAAGACTGATACTTGTCTTGCCTACCCGGGGTGCTAATGGGGAGCTGATATACTTTGGATGCCTGGGGGCCAATGAGAACAAAGGAGAGCTGTGTGGCTTCTTAAGGCAAGAATATGCTGTACTGCAGAAAGACACCAGAGGGAGCAAGACACCCAGCTCCTAGAAAAGAATCTGGTAAACTTCTCTAATTGGCAAATTAGACCTACAGCCCAGAGGTCATCCCCCTAAAAAGGTTTCAGAGGTCCCCAGAATCTCTAACCAGGCTGACAGGTGGAAGTCTTCCCCCGTATGAAGCAGTCCGTAGACTAGAAGAGGTGGCAGCTTTTTCAAATGCATAAAACTCAGCAAAAAAATCAGAAGGCACACACACGCGCACGCACACACACATACACACACACACGAAACATGACCCAAAGATCCCTTTAAGAATATAATAAAAGTATGGATCCAAGTATCCTAGAAAAATGACAAAGTTATCAAATTAACATAAAATTTCAGAAGTTTTACAGACTGCATGAAGCCCATCCATAGATGCCCTGCGTATCTGTGGGGACTCTGGGTTTAGAAGACTTTTCTGCTTTGAGAGAAACTCTGGTGCTATTTCCTCATGTGTGAAATAAAGGGGTAGAATAAATGATTCATGGAGTTCTTCCAGCTGGGAGTAAAATGCAGTAGAGTACAAGTCTGAAAACAAACCAACCATTTAGAGTGCTGTCTAGGGGGCTGGTGGGTAACAGAGAAGCGAGAGAGAATTTTTGTATTTATTATAGCAAAAGAAAGATGAGCCTAGAAAACGAAGAGGTCATAGCACTTTGCTAAACTTAGCAACTTAAATCCAGAAAGCGTGTATATATTCTCATAGCAAAATTCTGAAAGTCAACAAACAAGTAGAGCCAAATATACACTGAGCCAAATATACACTGAGCACCCCAAGAAACCATTAATTACTATTACATAGAGTTGTGCTTCAGAACAACTAATTAAACATTTATTGAATGTTCAAGGTACTTAAAAAGGAGTTTATAATTTTGTTAATTAAATGACGTTTTAATGTATGCATTATGTCTTGGAATTAGCTAAGTCATATGTGGATAACATTACATTAATAAAATGAATACATTTTATGTATACATGGAGAGACTGGAAAATGCCTTCAATAATTTTATTCTTTACAAAATATNGGAAAATGCCTTCAACAATTTTATTCTTTACAAAATATATAAATAAATAAAACAATTCAACTTCTAAAGTATTACCACATTCAAGAAGATATTGCTATCATCATTCTAAATTGCTGGAATGCGTTGATCTATTCCTTCATCTTCCAATTCTAGTGGCAAAATGAAAACTGAATTGAAATTGAGTTGGACTGTGACAACATTGCCAGGGACAGGCATAAAGTAATAAACACAGTCATGTCCAAACAGGGAATGCTGGGCCCCCGGAAAAGTGACGGGACGGGAGTCTACTGTGTCCTGCACTCGGGCACGTCTCTTCCAGAAGAGGCGTGCCAAGGAGCGGGCTGGGGATCCACACTCTGTGCTCCAGCAGTTTGCTCTTCTGAGAAGAAACAAAAAGCAAAACAACCCAAAGTAATCTTATTTAAAAAAAAAAACAAAACACAAAATTTGAATACAACCGGAAATGGAAACGATGTTAAGACAGCAGACATATGAAGAATGAAAAATGACAATATGGTCATTAACCTCCTCATGTTTGGTCATTAAAAAGGTGTATTTCAGCTCATCAGAGGTGGAGAAGTTTATTCCCCATTTCCTCATAGCATCAACTGTTAGAGAAGCCATTTTGTATATAAAACCAAGAAGGTTTTATAATAAAGTGTCACTTGAAATTCATCACTTTGGGATTCAAAGTGAATCAAACACTGAGTCTAATTTTCCTTTGCCCTAATTCTAGGCAAAAAATGCTGTGCTAAACAAATAGCATGTATTTTGGAGAATATTTAGTCATTCTTAGAACACTCTGGGGCTAAAAGCACTTCACTGCATTTATGTTTATAAACAATATTCATTTTCAAATGATTATATTCATTAAAGTAAATCTCACATACCCGGTCTTTGCAATTATCTCAAGTTGTTGAGAAAATTTAAGTTAATCTTTTATAATTCAAATTAAAAACTAACATTAAAATTCTTTTAGAATGGTATTTTACTAATTCTGGCTGGGACTATGTCCTTTAATTTTGAATTGGTCAGTTTTTTTTTTTATTTCTAAAGATTTTATTTATTTGACCGAGAGAGAGCACACAAGCAGGGAGAGAAGCAGGCAGAGGGAGAGGGAGAAGCAGGCTTCCCGCTCAGCAAGGAGCACGATGTGGCCTCGATCCCAGGATCCTCAGATCATGACCTGAGCTGAAGGCGGATGCCAACTGACTGAGACACCCAGCCACCTCTGAATCACTCAGTTTTTAATTCATATATTCTTCCAGCATACTCTTTTATTTATTTCACTTAAAGATAGTACCAGAGTGATCCACAGATTGATAAAAGGACTTAGGCATTTCTATTTGTGGTTGAATTAATTCATATCATGCATGTGCCTCTGGCACTATCAGATAAAATCAAAAGGTGATTAAAAGTTTCTCAGTTTTTCTTGGCACCTGGGTGGCTTAGTTGGTTAAGTGTCTGCCTTCAGCTCAGGTCATGATTCTGGGGTCCTGGAACTGAGTCCCACATGGGGCTCCCTGCTCAGCAGGGAGTCTGCTTCTCCCTCTCCCTCTAACCCCGCTTGGGCTCTCTCTCTCTCTCTCTAATAAATAAATACAATCTTTAAAAAAGTTTCTCAGTTTTTCAAAAGACACCTCTAAAATCGTGTGTGTGTATATACAGCAAAAGTCCCATGTAAGTGCTAGATAATGGAAGTTCTTTAAATGTTTGTTAAATACTATTCATAAAGTGAACAGTTCAGAAATTTTTTCAAATTATTTGGTGCCTTCCTATATCCCCAGCACTTCCAGACTGCTGGCTTGATCTCATTTTGATGTGTAGTTGATGAGGATGGACTGATTCCTTCTAACGTCACACAGTGGAGCTCTCACAAACCCTGGCTACCTTCGCTTGGGGCCACAAACGATCTGGCAGCTGCCTCTCTCAGTGTACAGTTTTGTGGCTTTAGATGTTTATGACTGTGGAAGGGCCTTTCTGACAGGCCGATGCGCTGTCACACGGACACGAGATCAGTGCTGTGTGGTGAGAAGAATGGCAAGGAAGGCAGTATTACAGAGCCTCTCCGCCAACGCTCCACACCCGTCTCCAGCACTGGGCAGAGCTGGGGGGACCTGTGACACTGCCTCCTTCTGACCAGTCAGGCACCGCGCACTACTGACTTGACTCCCAGATCTCATCTGTCTGTCCCCTTCTCTCCACCTCTCCTGAACCTGCTCACATCCTCGCTACTATCACCTCTCGCTTGGACAACTGTCATCAACTCTTGCCCCTATTATTCGTTGGTTACCGTATAGCGAAGGTGGTGTGTTCAAAACTTAGAACTCATCACGATCCCCTCCATCGTGTTTAAAATCTTTCAAAGGCTTCCTCTACATACTTTCAGGATAAAGTAAAAATTCCTTTACACTATCTACAAATTCCCACACACCTGGCTCTTCTTCTCTTTGGCTTCACTGCCTCCATCCCCGGCAGCTTGTGTTCACTGTGCTCTGGCCAGCTTTCTTTCAACCCTTCCCTGGTGACAGTCCCTCCACCTTGTGGCTGTCACTATTCTATCTGCCTGAAATACTCCCCTCTCCCCCCTTTGTTAAGCTAACTCACATTAACCGTTAACCTCTTAGATCTCAGCTTCCTTCTTCAAGGAAGACTTTCTTAACATTCCTGAAACAAAAACCTATTATAATAATTTTTTATTATGTTATGTTAGTCACCATACAGTACATCCTTAGTTTTTGATGTAATGTTCNCCCCTCTCCCCTCTTTGTTAAGCTAACTCACATTAACCTCTTAGATCTCAGCTTCCTTCTTCAAGACTTCCTTAACATTCCTGAGACAAAAACCTATTATATGCCTCACAGCCTTTTACACTCTAGAATTTTACCTGTTTCTATTTTTTGACTACTTGATTACTGTGTGTATCTCCTAGTAGACTGTAAGCTCCGATAGGGTAGAGACCGTGTCTGCTTTTGCTTATCAATGTACCATCAGGGTCTCATCTCTGACACACACTTGGAAACCAAATTTTTTTTGCTGATTGCATGAACTAATAAGTAAATGAAACAAGTCTATGATCTGGCCTGTGTAAAATGAATATAATGCTATTGGAAATACCGGCCCATTGCATTGATAAGAAAGGGCTCTTCAGTAAAAGTTTTGTTTATAGGGTAGTGTCTTCATGTTTTTAAGAGAGTTGCTTATTTATCTTGGGAAAAGTCAAAGGTTTAAGAGGCAGAATAAAGACTTAACTTGGGGTAAAAAATGATTTAGTGCTGTGCTTTGGAGAAACTTTCTCACAACAGAAGTCTGTGCACTGTAGCTTGCTCAATTACACCTTGTCTAACCTTGCCCTTTGGGGCCACAAATTAAAGATAAGTTCTGACAGCTATCCCCCGATTTCCAAAGAACCAGTAGACTCACGTACCTGGGCAAAGGCCTAAACCCGAGTTATCAAAATAGCGAACTGGATGAGGTAGAGACTTTGATCGGCTGTCAAAAAACCAAGACTTCGGTGATTCCCTTGGCACAGGATCTTGTAAATTCCGTTCCTTGCATTGAGACGGTGTATGTGGCCTCTTTTTGGAAGCTGTTCTAGTCACTTTAGGAGACTGTGGAGAATTCTCAGAACTAACTTCTCTGTGAGTCTCTTTTTTAAGGATTCTCTCCTTCCATGTTTTGACCTCATTGGAAAGATGATGATTATTGCTTGAATATAGGAGAAAAAAAAAAAGACTAAGCACAATTCCTGATTTATTCACACAGTACATTCGTTCTCTATACCCTGGCCACACTGTATGCCTTTCAGTTCCACCAGCGGGTTATTCTTTCTGACCGAAAGCCTGTGTACATGTTGCCCTCTGTCTAGAAGGCTTACCTGTCTCTCCTTTCATCGGGCCTACCTCGTACCCTTTTCCGCAGCTGCTCTTCTATCAGTTTCTTTACCATCACCCCTTCCCAGACCTAGATAAGGTCCTATATGTGTTTTTTTGTTGTTGCTGTTTAATAGCACTCATTGCAAAAAATTAGTTGTTTGTACAGTTATTTGTTTAATGCCTATTTTTCTTCTATCGTAACATTAGTAAAGTGCTTGGCACAAGATTCTAATCTTTGATAGAAGCCAAATATTAAATTTGTTAGAACTGTTTATAAAGTAAAAGCAAAGAGCCTACAATAATGGACTTAAGGCGTTCTCCTTTGACTTGGGTATGCAGATTCGTGGTCTATTTAAGCTGCCTCTCAACAATCTTTATTTCCTGTTTCTTGGCTTTGTTAAAAATAGGTCAATTGATGGATAGCAAACATCTGGAATGGGGGTACTACAGTCTTATTCCTTTTAAAAAACATTTATGACATATATTCTGAAAATTACTTTCCCCGTATGCATGAAGGGTTGCCGACTGCAAAACCACGTATGGAGGTGTATATACCAAGCTCCCCACGTGTAATAGCCAGAAGCATAATTTTGATATCACGTAAGCAGATCGTACCTTAATAGTTCATTCTTTTGCTTTGTTAGCTGTTCATTTTGCTGCTTTAACTTAGAGATTTCTTTTTCTAGCCGTATATATTCGCTTTTCAAAATAAGAGCTTTTGTGCTTTGTACGATGCCACTACCACCTCCGCAAGTTAAGGGTTTATTTGAAGGCTGAGAGTCCGTACATTCTGATACAACTGTGAGTGAGGCAAATACACAAATAGGTGATCATTTTAATTATCTCCAAAGTTCTGCAAAAACCAGAATATCTCAATCACCATGTCCCTAGATGCCATCCTTCCTTCCTCCTTCTCTCCCTTCCCAAGACTATTTGATCAACGCTTCTCATTGTCTCTAGAGTCCTCCCACTTCTCTCCAGCCACCACTTGCACTAGCACAACACTGCTCGCTGGAATCTTCCACTAGGACGGCAGCAGCAGCAATCCCCCCGGTTACAGCCGTTCTTCACTGCTCTCTCCTCTGCATCAGTGGACACACCGGAGGGCTTCTTACAGCACAGAAGGTGTGTGCGGTCCACCCCCGGGCATTCGGTGCGCTGTAAGTTCTCAACACATCCTTGTTAACCAAACAGAACTCAGAATGATACTAAAGCACGTATTATTAAGTGTTCTATACTACGTGTGTGAAGATACNAATATGGTAAGGAACTGTTTTGTAAAATTGCATAGAAACGTGAGGCGCATATAAAGTGGAACACTCCATTGTGTAACTGATGACCACAAAAGGTACGGTGTGTGCAGGGGACACGCAGTGTCCATTTTCTTTTGAATTACTCTGAGTTCGGATACAGTGCGTACCTGAAAGTCACAAATCAAGAGTAATTATCCTGACCGTTCTGGAACAACAAAGCATGCTCACTTCTAGTTTTATCCCTTGAAGTTTTCCAGGTAGGGGGGCACTTCTGCAATAGACCCTAGAGAAGTTCAGGCCAAATGTGTACCAGACAACATCTTTAACGNCGTGTACCAGACAACATCTTTAACACTATCTCTTTTTTTTTTTTTTAATGAGTGGATAGTAATACACACAAGTATTATCTTTTGTTGGCTTGATACTTAGAATTTTCAGTGGCTTTCACACACAACTTTCAGTTTGATCCTTACAATATGTATATAGATAAGCTGGGGGGTCAGGTATTATCCCCATGATTTCATATAGCCATGAAGTGAGGGGGACCTGCCCTGACTACTTCACTGCTTGTTTACTACACAGAGCTGTCCCAAGTACTGTTCAGCATCTTCTCTTTTCAAATGAAACACAAGAGACAGTAATATGGAAAAAGGTACAGGTTGAGGAATGCACATATAGAAATTTGATCATTAGATTTGAAAATTGTATCTATGATAAATTTGAAAGAGTTTGCAAGAAAGCATTAACTCTATTTTCAGTACTAAGAACACGTAGGATATTATTTCCTTATTTCTATGGTATGCTGATTGTATTTTTATTGTGCATGTGGTTAAAATCTATTACAACGTGTTTGTATTTTTATCAGGAAGGGTACTTCTACCTTGACAGTTACGTCATTCTATTATACTACTGAAGATATCTTCACTCCTATGGAAAGATCTGATAATGCAAAGGTAAAATTCTTATCTTTTAAGACTCTATAACGATAAATAGTTGAGATTACAGGAAACTAAGGAGATGTCACCAGATAAATATGATCCCAACAAATTCATTTCAAAAATAGTTTTTTCTAAATTAGTGGTTAACAGGTTTATTCTTGACTGTCACATATATAATGGTCTTCAAAATGTCTAAGTGTATTGAGAAATAAAATGGAAAGGATCTGGAAATATCAGCATTTTCTACTTACTTGAGGTATCTTGGGCTTGTTGATTTCTTCTAAGATTTTCTCTCAATACCCTTATAACTTCTTTTTGATATTCCACAGTGGCTTTTGTAGAAGTGATTCTAATAAGAACAACAACAGAATCATGTAATTTCTAATGGAAGAATAAACAGAACTGTTATCAAGAGTTTTCTAACAAGGGGCGCCTGGGTGGTACAGTGGTTAAGCGTCTGCCTTCAGCTTTCTTCTAAGATTTTCTCTCAATACCCTTATAACTTCTTTTTGATATTCCACAGTGGCTTTTGTAGAAGTGATTCTAATAAGAACAACAACAGAATCATGTAAAAGCTTTGCAACTAATTTTTAATGGAAGAATAAACAGAACTGTTATCAAGAATTTTCTAATAAGATATATCACATTGATATAAAACCCGTAAGTGGCAGTAGATACCCCTCTTGGTATAAAGTATTTTATAGCTATAACACCATCAAATTGGAAGTATTCTGTTTGGTTGCAGGAGTAATTTTTTAAATTCTTTTTAAATTTCTGGAAGCCCAATAGCTATTAATTGGATACAATTACCAGAGCATAAAAGTAAAAAGAAC
>NC_048228.1:27434608-27435800 GCF_002007445.2 Ailuropoda melanoleuca | reverse complement strand
TCTATGCCCTGGCCACACTGTATGCCTTTCAGTTCCACCAGCGGGTTACTCTTCCTGACCGAAAGCCTGTGTACATGTTGCACTCTGTCTAGAAGTCTCCTTTCATCGGGCCTACCTCGTACCCTTTTCCGCAGCTGCTCTTCTATCAGTTTCTTTACCATCTCCCCTTCCCAGACCTAGATAAGGTCCTATATGTGTTTTTTTTTGTTGTTGCTGTTTAATAGCACTCATTGCAAAAAATTAGTTGTTTGTATAGTTATCTGTTTAATGCCTATTTTTCTTCTATCGTAACTTTAGTAAAGTGCTTGGCACAAGATTCTAATCTTTGATAGAAGCCAAATATTAAATTTGTTAGAACTGTTTATAAAGTGAAAGCAAAGAGGCTACAATAATGGACTTAAGGCATTCTCCTTTGACTTGGGTATGCATAGTCATGGTCTATTTAAGCTGCCTCTCAACAGTCTTTGTTTACTTCCTGTTTCTTGGCTTTGTTAAAAATAGGTCAATTGATAGATAGCAAACATCTGGAATGGGGGTACTACAGTCTTATTCCTTTTAAAAACCATTTATGACATANTGACATATATTCTAAAAATTACTTTCCCCGTATGCATGAAGGATTGCTGACTGCAACACCACGTACGGAGGTGTATATACTAAGCTCCCCACGTGTAATAGCCAGAAGCATAACTTTGATATCACGTAAGCAGATCGCACCTTAATAGTTCATTCTTTTGCTTTGTTAGCTGTTCATTTTGCTGCTTTAACTTAGACATTTCTTTTTCTAGCCGTATATATCCACCTTTCAAAATAAGAGCTTTTGTGCTTTGTACGATGCCACTACCACCTCCGCAAGTTAAGGGCTTATTTGAAGGCTGAGAGTCCGTACATTCTGATACAACTGTGAGTGAGGCAAATACACAAATAGGTGATCATTTTAATTATCTCCAAAGTTCTGAGTAAACATTACGAAGNGCTGCTTTAACTTAGACATTTCTTTTTCTAGCCGTACATATCCACCTTTCAAAATAAGAGCTTTTGTGCTTTGTACGATGCCACTACCACCTCCTCAAGTTAAGGGTTTATTTGAAGGCTTAGAGTCCGTACGTTCTGATACAACTGTGAGTGAGGCAAATACACCAATAGGTGATCATTTTAATTATCTCCAAAGTTCAAAGTAAACATTACGAAG
>NC_048228.1:27433252-27433343 GCF_002007445.2 Ailuropoda melanoleuca | reverse complement strand
AAAAAAAAAGACTAAGTCAACACAATTCCTGACTTATTCACACGGTACATTCATTCTCTATGCCCTGGCCACACTGTATGCCTTTCAGTTC
>NC_048228.1:27423022-27433152 GCF_002007445.2 Ailuropoda melanoleuca | reverse complement strand
CTTGAAGATAAATCTCTTTAGTAGTTTCATGCTATTTAAAAACTATTGAAAGTTTGGAGTTGTTATGTAATTTCATGTTTCAACTTTGGACAATATTAATAAGTTCTCTATCATAAAAGATGAGGAAATGAACACATGGTGTTGCCAGCTGCCAAGATGGCCTCTAACTATTCTCTCCTGGCATTCGCACCCTTGTGCCATTCCCTCCCTCACTGAATAGGGCTGACTTGTGTGACACACTGAAACTATGTGAGATAATAAATATGTGTTATTTTCAGCAGCTAAATTTTGAGGTAATTTGTTACATGGCAATAACTGATTCACACACCTACACTAATTCCCACTTTCTTGTCTGCTTTCACGTATTTATTACTAATTTGATATTCATATTTGATATTAATATCAACATCACCAAGATTTATAATCTTATATTTCATTTTGTGACCATAATATCTAATTTTTAGTCTTAATTAACTCTATTTCAATGGAAGTATAAAAATTTCAGAGCTCATTAACAGCCCTTTTTAATATGAATTTTTCCCTTCTGAGTTTTGAATTATATTTAGTTGGCTGGATTTCAAGTATTTTTAAAAATAGATTAGATGTATTCTACTTCCAGCTGTTAGAAGAGTTTAAGGCCAGTCTAATATTTTCTAACTTTCTTATGAATTGCTTTTTCTGTTTGGATACCCATTCTTCCTTTATATGTGTGTGTGTGTGTGTGTGTGTGTGTGAAATTAAATAACTTCACCAGACATGGGTCAGTGGTAATCACTACAGTTTTTCCTAGGCCATGATGTCTCTATTTCTTCTATCATGTGAATAAATATTTTTTGTTCCATATATTTAGTTTGGTCTTCGAAAGTTCGGGAATATCAAATCAGTGTATGTGCAAGGCTATATATTAAAAGCAGGGCCTCCGGAGTGAGGCTGCTGGGTTAAATCGTTGATTGGTCATTTATTAGCTCTAAGACCTTGTACAAGTCTTTTAACCTTTTTTTTTCTGGTGTGTGTATCAGTTTTCTAATCTAAAAATGAAGATACTAATATTACCTATCTTTTGAAGATTTGATAAAGATAAAATAATTAATGCATGTTTGATAGTTATAAGAAGGATAAGCAAGGGTTTCCCTGTGTTTACTCTGTTTGATGTTCATTTAGCATCATTAAGTATCTGTAAGTTTCTTTGTTTCATCAAATTTGGGATATTTTCAGCCCTTACTTATGCAAATAATATTTCTATTCCATTCTCTCTTCTCCTTCTGAGATTCCCATTACCTATATTTTAGATTATTTGCTATTTAACAGGTCCCTGAGTCTCTGTTCTGTTTTCACAATTTGATATTTTTCATATGTGATAATTACTACTGATCTATATTCAAGTTTTTTTTTTTTTNTTTTTTTTTTTTTTTTTTTTTTTTACTTTCCTCTGTTATCTATTCTAGGCTTAGGTTGTTAAATTCATCCTGTGAAATTTTTAGTTCAGCTATTGTATATTTCAGTTCTAAAGTTTTCGTTTTGTTAGGTTTA
This sequence comes from Ailuropoda melanoleuca, assembly GCF_002007445.2. Classification (NCBI taxonomy): domain Eukaryota; kingdom Metazoa; phylum Chordata; class Mammalia; order Carnivora; family Ursidae; genus Ailuropoda; species Ailuropoda melanoleuca. The sequence goes on along the minus strand of NC_048228.1, from coordinate 27,431,622 downwards.
ACTTACATATCTCTGCCGAGATTTATCATTTTATTTATTGTGAGCTTATTTTATTTTACTTCATTCAGAATAGTTCCAGAAGTTTCCCTGTTAGTTTCAACATCTGTTTCACTTCAGGATTGATCTTGTTTGATTTTTTATTGCTGTTGAAATGTCTTCCACTTTGTGTATGTGTGGTTTTTAAATTTTTTTTGGTATGTTAAGCAGTTTTGGATTGGATTCCAGATACTTATGACTATTAAATTGTGGGGATTTTGGATTCTGTTATTTTTCTCCAATGAGTGCAGTTTCTTTATCAGGCTATTATCTTGGCTGAAATGGACATGTACACTCTGTTTCTTTAATGGAAACTATAATGTCAATTCTTGTTCTTTTTGTTTGTTTGCTTTTGCTAATCTGCTTCGATTCTGTGCCACACATGTATGTTTCGGGGGCCAGTAGAAATTATGGGTAGACAGCATTTAGGATTCAATCTCCAAATGGCTCTTTCCCTTCAAGTGTTTCCCCACTTTCTTCAGCATCCATGGTATACATGATTTTAGTTTTCTTGTTCTCTTGGTCAGAAAAACTGTAATCTTCCCACTGGCACCTATCTTGCATGTGACATGCCAACACCACTTAACCTCTTGCTAACAGCCATGAAAATGGGAATTTTCTTGGTATAGCTCCTCTCTTCCCTTGCAGATGTTTACACAGTGCAAGAATCTGTCCACTGTACTCTTTTACCTTCAGGCAATTGCTTTTTGTATGGTGTCTGAATTTTACAGTTATTTTCTGTGGGGGGAGCTGTCTGGCATGGTATGTACTCTGTCTATACTAGAATCAGAAATCCCGCCCTTATTTTTGAAAAATTTGTTCCTTTGTTTTAACTGAGCTTTGAGTCAAAGCAATAGCAAATAGGTGTTTTTTATTCAACCAGCTCTGACTAAAATTTCTTCCAATTTGATTTCTTTTAATAAAGGACTGAAACATACCTAGTTTACAGTTCTCTGTCTTTGTAAATCTCTTTATAGCAAACTTAAGCATTGAAAGACAAGGTTGTTTTTGTTGAACCTGTATTTAAAACCATAGTCTATCCACTATCATGTTTCAAAGCACAACTCCCAGAATGAGTGAGGAGCTGTATAATGAGGCAAAACTAGACTACTTGTTAACTGGATAACACTGGGTAAGTTGTTAATTATTGTGTACTTCAGTTTGTCTGTGTATGTAGACAAAAATATCTACTCCAGGGGCGCTTGGGTGGCACAGCGGTTAAGCATCTGCCTTCGGCTCAGGGCGTGATCCCGGCATTATGGGATCGAGCCCCACATCAGGCTCCTCCACTATGAGCCTGCTTCTTCCTCTCCCACTCCCCTGCTTGTGTTCCCTCTCTCGTTGGCTGTCTCTGTCTCTATCGAATAAATAAATAAAATCTTTAAAAAAAAATATCTACTCCAGAGGACAGTGTTGAGGATTAAATGAGATGATGAATATAAAGTCTCTATAAAAGACTAAGTAATAAGGGGAGCCTGGTGGCTCAGTCAGCTAAATGTCTGCCTCAGCTCAGGTCATGATCCCAGGGTCCTGGGATCGAGCCCCATGTTGGGCTCCCTGCTCAGTGGGAAACCTGCTTCTCCTTCTGCCTGCTGCTCTCCCTGCTTGTGCTCTCTTTCTGTCAAATAAATAAAATCTTTTTTTAAAAAAGAGTAAGAAATAAGAAAGTGTTTTTTTCTTCTCCCATCGAACTCCTCATTTCACATTGTGCCCAAAGATGCAGGTAATAGGGCTTCCTAGATTATTATACCTTTCATGCAAAGGTGAGGGTGTCTCTAAAACTTAAGGTAACCCACATATCTTGTATATCAGTAATATTACCTTGAGAGCTCATTTTTAATATGCTGACAAAGAAGCATTAATTTCACTAATGAAACCCCATTTTTAATACTCATTATTTTCATTAGAAAAATCTAGTATTGATCAGAAATAAAGGTAGCTGAAGCCCTTGGAGTAGCTGCATCTGAAGTGTGGATTTGCTGATACAATGCTTAGGTGACCATCCCTGGAATGTGAATTTTCAGTTGTGATGATTGATTGAATCTAGGGTATAACTTAGGCTGAAGAGCAGATACATAGTACCATACTATCTATGTTGAAGTATTTTAAAGCAAATTTCATACGTGCATTTGTTATTCTGAAAATTTCAAATTGTAAGTGTTCATGGCTTATAAAATTCTGACTCAGGGATTCTAGGATTCAAGACTAGTATTAGTTAAATCTAAGCCATATCAAGATTTAAGTCTAATTTTATATCATAGTTGGGAAGCAAATCTACTATGGCATAGTAGTTCCAGAATTTCTGAATCTGTTTGGAAGGAGATTCTAAGAAACTTGTATTGAAGCTGTGTTTTCATAACAAGATCACTATNCACTATTTTTATTACTTGATGCTTATTTGGATAGCTTTGAATGTGAGATTATGGGGGACCTGGCTTTGATATTTTCACTGGACAAACTTATGAAATATAGCTCTTTAAAAAGTTGAGGTGGATATGGGTTTTATTTTTAATAATCCATGTGCAATACATATAAGGCATTGATGCCCAATTTAAAAATTTTTGAATATTTGATTATTCTGAACTGTATAAGAGACAAGATTATCTATCTATCTATCATCTGAAGTGGGAAGCTTTATAGCAAAGTTTGATTTGAGCTCCACAAATGACCATAAGGTAGTGTAAGTTCCTTTTCTGTTAACATTAAGCATTAGTGTGTGTTTTCATGGTCCAAACATAATGGCAGGTCTAATAAGAAACACGTTTATGGTCTAATAAAAGTGTTATTTTAAATCCATATTTGTTTTTCCTAAGAAATTGGTAAATTGGAGTATAACACAATAATAAATCTGTGTTGTCATTTATATATAGTTTCATGGACCAATTACAATTTTTAATATGATTTTTGAAAGCTATTTACAAGGCTGCCTAACCACTATGAGACTTCACTTTGTTATTTATATGACTATGATTCTTTAAAGCAAATTATATTTGTAAATTGCCTGGTGATGAAAGAAGCTGTATAAAATTTATAATTTCTTCCTTAGACTGCAAATTATAGTGAAACATTTAAACATATGATTGTCAATAAGTATGGGTTTTTTTTCCCTTAAATAAACACTCCTGCCCTAAAATCTTACTCTTTTCTGTTCTTTAGAAACTAGAGTAATTTACTCTTTGTTCTTAAGCGGTCTCNTCAATAAGTATGATTTTTTTCTCCCTTAAATAAACACTCCTGCCCTAAAATCTTACTCTTTTCTGTTCTTTAGAAACTAGAGTCATTTACTCTTTGTTCTTAAGCGGTCTCTAATTTCCAAAGCTATTCTGTGTTTCAAAAAGGCTTAACTCTATCATGTGGTCCCCTCAAGCTTAGACAAAGAATGATTTGGAGATTACTAGCATATGGAAGAGAGAGAGCATCCTGAGAGAGAAAACAAAATAAGAAAAACAATAGGATAGAGGAAAGAGCCCTGAGGAAAGCCAACATTAGGAAAAAGAAAGAATTTTAGGCAAGGGTAGTCTGGAAATCATAGGCAGATGCAATAGTAAGCTTATTATAGGCAAAGAAAAATTGTGAAGAAAAGGGGAAGACAGCCAAACTGTGCTGTTGGATTGGAATCTGAAAAAGCTTGAAAACCCTTTCCCTCCCCCTCAGGTCCCCCCATTATACTAAGTAAGCTCAATCTTGCCATGAACTTAAAACTGCCCAGAAAATAAACTTTATTAAAAAAATACATCTGACATGTAGAATTTATTGGATAGGAATAACACCAGACTGAATTAAACAGAATAAATTATTGTGACAGGTCAATAGAAATAATCAAAACTGAAACACCTGGAAAGGGATAATCTAAAAATTACTAAACAGGAGCACCTGGGTGGCTCAGGTGGTTAAGCAACCACCTCTTGATTTTGTTTCAGATCATGATCTCAGGGTTGTGAGATTGAGCCTCATGTTGGGCTCCGTGCTGAGGACATGCATGAAAAATAGATTAAATTTTTTTCAGGATGAAGAGAAATAATTCCAGTGGAGGGTTGGATTTTTAGGAAGAAAATGGAGGGCACAAGAAAGGGTAAGTATGTAGATAAATATAAAATATATTTAAAAATTTTTCTTTAAAAGATTGTTGGCTGTTTGGAGAAAATATGATTAACTGGAATTTAAGTAAAAACTTGAAAAAATAAAAAAAAGACTCCCGCCCCCCCCCCCCAAAATACAATAATAATGCATTGTGAAATTTGAAATATGTAGACATAAAATATATACCAATAGCACAGTGGGAAGAAGGGCATATGTTAGTTTCTTACACTGTGAAGTTGTATATTATTAATTCAGAGTACACCGTGATAAATTAAGGACAGATATTATAATCTCTAAGTAACCACTAAAAAGGGATACACAGTGAAAAATCCAAAGGAATAGATAAAATGAAATACTAAAAAATATTCAAATAATATGTATGAGGCTATGAAATGTAGAGCAAAGGAAGAAGAGATGGACAAATAGAAATCAATTAGCAAGGTGAAAGACATAACCATATCAGTAATTACATCAATATTGATAGAATAAAAATTCCACTGAAATACAGAACATGTCAGATTGGATTTGAAAATGAGATCCAACAAACAGCTTATAGTTGGGTCTTGTTTTATAAGCCATTCTGACATTTAGCCTTTAAAAATAAAGATACAAAGAGGTTGGAAATAGAAAGATTGGAAATCCACTTATAAAAAATCCATTTAGCTGTCTGAGTAGTAGATAAAGTAGACTTCATGTCAATGAGTACTACCAAGAATAAAGAAAAAAATTGGGAGCGTTGATGTAATGAGCTTATTCTAAAGTTACAGTAATTAAGACAGTGTGGTTTGGATGTAAGCATAAGCAAATAGAGCAACAGAACAGAATAGAGTGTGGTGTAGACCTATACATATACAGTCAACTAACTAATCTGTGTTGTTTAAGATTCTATGGCTTTCAAAAAATGCATAATGTCATGTATTTACCGTAACAATTTCATACAGAATAGTTTCACCATTTTAAAATGCCCTGTGCTTCACCTATTCATCCTTCCTCTATCTCCCAAACCCCTGGCAACCAATGATCTTTATACTATCACCATACTTTTGCCTTTTCCCAAATATCATAAAGTTGGAATCATACACACCATACATAGCCTTTTCAGACTGCCCCCCAATAAGTTCCCTTCTGTATATTTGCAGTCAGTCATTTCTTCTACTCTTAGCCTCAGGCAACCTCATATCTGTTTTCTGACTGCATAGTATTGCCTCTTCTAAAAATTTTATATAAGTTTAGTCATTCCCTTTTGCCTCTTTTCTGGAACTCCAATCTGATATTTCTTAAAACTTCACATTTTAGGGGTGCCTGGCTGGCTCTCTTGGTCGAGCATGTTACTGTTGATCTCAGGATTCTAATTTTGAGCCCCACATAAAAATAAAATCTTAACAACAACAACAAAAGTCTTCACATTTTATCTTATTTGTATCAACCTCTCTTTCATATCTGTTTCCATTTGTCGCTCTTCTGGGTAATGTACAGTTTCTTTTAATCTTCCAGGTAAATAACTCTAGTGAGCTGTTTCTAACAAAACACATTGGTTTCTGTACACAGTTTTCTCAACTCTTACTATCCAATTCCCCTCCCAAGAAGCAACCACTTTTGACTTTTCTTAAAAGAACTTATCAAAAATTTTCCAAGAGAGTCTAAGGCCAGATGCCCTCCCAGCAGAATTCTACCAAACATTTAAAGAACGATTAATACTTATTCTTCTGAAGCTGTTTCAAAAAACAGAAATGGAAGGAAAACTTCCAAACTCATTCTGTGAGGCCAGCATTATCTTGATCCCAAAACCAGACAAAGACCTCACCAAAAAGGAGAATTACAGAGCAATATCCCTGATGAGCATGGATGCAAACATTCTCACCAAGATACTAGCTAATAAGATTCAACAGTACATTAAAAGGATTATTCACCATGACCAAGTGGGATTTATTCTTGGGCTGCAGGGCTGGTTCAATATCTGCAAATCAATCAATGTGATATGCTACATTAATAAAAGAAAGGACAAGAACTCTCTTTAGTGTAGGAATAAAGGGAACATACCTCAATTATCATAAAAACAATATACAAAAGGCCCACAGCAAATATCATTCTTTTTTTTAAAATTTTTTAATAAAGATTTTATTTGTTTATTTGACAGAGACAGCCAGAGAGAGAGGGAACACAAGCAGGGGGAGTAGGAGAGGAAGAAGCAGGCTCCCCGCAGAGGAGCCTGATTCAGGGCTCGATCCCATAATGCCGGGATCATGCCCTGAGCCGAAGGCAGACGCTTAATGACTGAGCCACCCAGGCGCCCCCGAATATCATTCTTAATGGGGAAAAACTGAGAGCTTTTCCCCTAAGGTCAGGAACACAGCAGGGGTGTCCACTCTTACCACTGTTGTGCAACATAGTACTGGAAGTTATAGCCTCCGCAGTCAGACAACAAAAAGAAATAAAAGGCATCTAAATCTGCAAAGAAGGGGTCAAACTTTCACTCTTTGCAGATGACATGATACTCTACGTAGACACCTTAAAGATTCCACAATAAGAAAACAATCCCATTTACAATTGCACCAAAAAGAATAAAATACCTACCAATAAACTTAATCAAGGAGGTGAAAGACCTGTCCTCCAAAAACTATAAAACATTGATGAAAGAAATTGAAGACAATGCAAACACGTGGAAAGATATTCCATGCTCATGGATTGGAAGAGCCAATATTATTAAAATGTCCATTCTACTGAAAATAATCTACAGATTTAGTGCAATACCTATCAAAATACCAATAGCATGGTATTAGAACAATAATCCTACAACAAATAATCTTAAAATTTGTATGGGACCACAAAAGACCCCAAATAGCCAAAGCAGTCTTGAGAAAGAACAATGCTGAAGGTACCATAATTTTAGATATTAGCTATATTATAAAACTGTAGCAATCAAAACAATGTGGTACTGGCACAAAAACAGATACATAGAACAATGGAACAGAATAGAAAGTCCAGAAATAAACCCAGGTTTATATGGTCAATTAATCTATGACAAAGGAGGCAAGAATATACCATGGGTAAAAAACAGTCTCTTCAACAAATGGTGCTGGAAAAACTGGACAGCTACATAGAGAAGAATGAAACTAAATTACTTTCTTACACCATGCATGAAAATAAACTCAAAATGGATTAAAGACCTAAATGTGAGACCTGAAACCATAAAATTCCTAGAACAAAACATAGACAGTAATTTCTTTGAAATCAGCTGTAGAATCATTTCTCTAGATATGTCTCCTCAGGCAGGGGAAACGAAAGCAAAAATAAACTTTTGCAATTACCTCAAAATAAAAATACATAAACAATTTATGCAACTCAACATCAAAAAACCCAATAATCTTATAAAAAAAATAGGCAAAGAACCTGAACAGACATTTTTACAAGAAGATATACATGTGGCCAACAGACACATGAAAAGATAGTCAACATCATTAATCATCAGGGAAATGCAAATTGAAACCACAATGAGATATCATCTTACACTTGTCAGAATGGCTAAAATAAAAAACACAAGAAACAGTTATTGACAAGGATCTTTCTGATTATCTCTGGAAAATTCCCTTTGCCATTCTCCTAAATTGGATTCCAAGTTTATTTGATATCTCTCTCTTGTTCTCGTGCTCTCACGCATGCACTTTCTCATCTTGCATGTATTCTCTCTTTTTTTAGGGGAACACATTTTCCAATATTTTGTCATGTTAAAAAGATGATTGAGGAAAGGGGCATTTTGATTATTGACCTCAATATAAATGTGTCTTCAGTCCCTTTGCTCTAATTGGACTTGGATTTCCACTACACTTTGAATACTTGGTGTCTTGGCATACCCCTGGAATTCAATTTTATAGAATCTTTTGCTTCTCTCCTATTTTGAATCTCTTGTTTTCTATATCCTATTTCCTTCTTTTTCTTGATTTACTTTGTTTGTTGGAGGGCATCCTTCTGTTAATTTCTCAGCAAATATATATAGGAGAGGTAATAGTTTTGAAAATTCAGGTGTCTATAAAAGTCTTCNGCATGTATTCTCTCTTTTTTTAGGGGAACACATTTTCCAATATTTTGTCATGTTAAAAAGATGATTGAGGAAAGGGGCATTTTGATTATTGACCTCAATATAAATGTGTCTTCAGTCCCTTTGCTCTAATTGGACTTGGATTTCCACTACACTTTGAATACTTGGTATCTTGGCATCCCCCTGGAATTCAATTTTATAGAATCTTTTGCTTCTCTCCTGTTTTGAATTTCTTGTTTTCTATATCCTATTTCCTTCTTTTTCTTGATTTACTTTGTTTGTTGGAGGGCATCCTTCTGTTAATTTCTCAGCAAATATATATAGGAGAGGTAATAGTTTTGAAAATTCAGGTGTCTATAAAAGTCTTCATGTTACTTTTATTTTTGATTTATGGTTTGGGTAAAGTTGGAAGTATTTTCCTTTGAATTTGATGGGATTGTTGATTTGT
>NC_048228.1:27414455-27422922 GCF_002007445.2 Ailuropoda melanoleuca | reverse complement strand
TCCAGAACCCAAATATTTCCCACTGCTCCCACTGATACGTCTTTAGGCTGAGCCACCGTCATCTTGGCCTCTTTCCACTCTGTCCATTTTCAACACAACAATCAGAGTCGTCCCTTTAAAATTTAAGTCGGATCCCGCCCCTCTCATGATCAAAACCCTCCAACAGATCTTGATCTCACACGNAACGGATCTTGATCTCACACAGAGTAAAACCCAAAGATCTCTCAAGGCCCCACGGCTGCATCTTCCCCAGGAGCTCTCTGACCTCATTTCTTATCTGCTCTCACCCTTCTTGATGCTCCTGGACTCAGCAGGCAGGCTTCGGCCTCAGGAATTTTGTATTTGCTACTTTTTCTTCTCATTCTGTTCTTCCCCCAGACAGCTATATGGCTTAATCCTTTACCTCTTTCAGGTATTTACTTGAATACCACCTTTCCAGTGGGGCCTTAAAATCACAACCCCCCACTGTTTTGTGAGTTTATGTAGGTACATATGCACACACATGCATGCCTATACTAGATTATAAAATTTAAAAAACTCTGAGCACTACCTACTCATTCCACAAACATTCCTTGGATTCCATTTAGGCCTTTGGAGGAGTACCCACATTCATCTGTAATTTTAACAAAGTACTTACTTTTATCCGAGAGCACTTTTCTCTCAGGCTTTCTGTGAGGTGGTGTTTTTCATTACATTGTAACTGTTTTCCATATTTTACTACCTCTTTATGGTTCTGTTGGTCCTGTGTTGGTACAAAGAAAAAAAGAAAGCTTTAACTATAACTACATTCATATATAATGTCTATATGCTTTTCCAATTACATTTTTTCACATCATTTCAATAATGAAATTAAAAACTTGTAACTCAAAAACAGAGTTAAAAGTGGCCAGAAAATGAATAACGGTACCACTAAGTATTGTAGTGAGAGGTCTCAACTCGTTGAGAAAAAANTCATTGAGAAAAACCATGGAAGAATCACATATTTTTTGAGATGGGATTTATTCCTGTAACCATCAGAGTTGAAAACTAGATATTAGATTTATATCTGATTCTTAGGATTCCAAGTCTCTGAATCAGAATTAGTCTCTGAATTGCTGCCAAATAATACACTAGCAAAACCACCTAAACTGTATCTATTCACACTCTTCCCAGCACCTTGGAACACAAAATGCAGATCTTGTTACATTTTGTACTTCTGATTAGAAGTACAAAACAAAACCTTTTCTCCCATTTATTCACTACACTACTTAGAAGATTGACTGTTTAATAAATATTTGTTGAATGAGTTAAATTTCTTCATAAATTTAATCAGGGTACACATAAGGATGGTTCCCAAGTGACCATGTCTCTACTGATATNCCATGTCTCTACTGATACGGCAAATGATATGGTCCTTCTACTCTTGTTGAATTAGGAGAATAAAAAAAGATGTTTATAGATTTTATACAATTTCTTACTTGTCTAAATTTTATGTTTTTTTCTAGAGGGTTCAACTGAGTTTGCAAGATGTGATTCTGAATGTGTAAGGACAGTTACACCGGCTGAATCTCCTGCTGTGTGTCCGGCTGCTTCCCTCCCACTTCACTGACAAGAGCGCATGCCTAAAACTGCATCGTGTGGAGGCAGAGAAATGGGTGCTTACTCTTTTACAAATCTAGTCCTTCAAATCTTTTTCTATTGAGGATAACGCCATTTCCTGGTTTAAAAAACCCTTTTAAAAATTACATTAAAGAAATAGTCTGCTGTATGTAACAAACATTTTCTTAAAAATAAATAATTAGGGGGCGCCTGGGTAGCTCAGTCGTTAAGCGTCTGCCTTCGGCTCAGGGCGTGATCCCGGTGTTTTGGGATCGAGTCCCACATCGGGCTCCTCCGCTGGGAGCCTGCTTCTTCCTCTCCCACTCCCCCTGCTGTGTTCCCTCTCTCGCTGGCTGTCTCTCTGTCACATAAATATATAAAATCTTTAAAAATAAAAATAAAAATAAATAAATAATTAATTAAAATGATATTTTCTGAAAAATACTTTGGCTTCTTTTAAAACTGTATGATTTTCTATTTGTGTGAAAAATTATAGTAATAGCTTTCCCATTACCCTTTACCGTTTGTAGAAATTTCCAAAAAGAAAAAAAAGAAAAACCCACAAACCCTCTCTCCAAAAAAACCCAAAACAAACAAACAAACAAAAAAAAACAACCAAAAAAACCCAAAAACCCCACAACAGCAACAAAACCAAATTATTTCCCTTTCCGAAAAACCTTAATTCTTATAAACAGTTACTAGATAAGGGAAGATTCTGAACTCACTCTAGCTATCATTTCTCTTAAGGTTTCTCTGAATTGGTCTCTTTCCATTTTGAGAGACTCTTTTATCTTCCTTAGCTCATCTCTTTCCTTAGCTAAAATTCTTATTTCTTCAAGGCTTTTATGAAGTGTCTTAGTCAAGTGTAAGTTATCCATTTCCACACTTTGCATACATNTCATTTCCACACTTTGCATACGGAAATTTTGGGCCTTAAACTGCTGCTTCAATTGTTCCATTTTGTTTATATTTTTATGAGTTTTATTGGCATCTTCTTTCATTTTAAGAAGTTGAAGCTCTTTTTTCTGAAGTTCTTGTATCTTGAGATAATTATAAAACAAGTTAGAATACAAATAATTCTTTCAAGGAAGGAAAATAGTGTCTACTGGTTATATATGTACATGTATAACTCTATCTGTATATCTGTATAGCTATATCCTTTCTCATTCCACAAATGATTTTAGACAGTTATTCCCCAAAGAACAAAACAACACATACCTTTTTCTGTAACTCATCTTTAGATTTATTTAAATCCTTTTGAATAGTTGAAATCTGAGTCGTCTTTTCGGAAACTCTCTCTCTGAATTTATCAATAGTTACTTGGTTTTCTTTCAAATGCATATGAGCAATTTTTAGTTCTTGCTGTGTCTCCAAATCCTTTATTAGAAGAAATTGAGAAATACCACGATATACAGGCACATTACTTTTCCTTAATGAGGAACTAAACAAAATCTTAAAAAATGCATGCTTATAGTTAAAAACAATCAACACACCACCCCCAGATTAGAACCGTACAGAAGGATATAAACTAAAGTCCTTGTCCCTAGCTGCCCCCATCCTCGCTGGGCTGCCTGGTGAACTCTGCCACTGCTTTCCTCCCTCTCATACCACTTGGACACATAATTCTAAATCAATAACACATAAAAAGGGCCTATTCTCATGCTTAGCAATCCATTTTACAAATGGACCCCACTTAGCCAGTGCCTTATTGGTGGACACTTGGATTACTTCTAGCTTTTTGTCACCACTAACAATGCTGCAGTGAATGCTGTTGTATTTCTGCCCAAATGTGTGATTATATTGGTAGGATAAATTTCTACGGCTGGAATCACGGTAGCAGATATATGTGCTGACAAATCTTTAATAAGGCAGTGTCAAATTGTCTCCCTAAAAGGTTATAACATTCACATTTTCACCAACAGTGTTGTAAAAAGAAGCTTCTGGTATGTAAAACACATTTACTAGGGTAGGTGGAAAGAGCACAACTCACTCTAGCTATGGTTTCCTGGAGGTTTGCCTGGAGCTGGTCTCTCTCCAATTTCAGATTATCTCTTTCTTTCATTACAGATTTCATTTCTTCAAGGTTTTCATGAAGCTTCTGAGCCAAATTTAAGTTCTCCATTTCTATTTTATCCAGAGTTAAACTTTGGGCCTTGAATTGTTTCCTCAATCGCTCTATTTCAGACATTTTTTTCTCCGACTCACTGACATCTTCCTTTAACTTAAAAAGTTGATGCTCATTTGCTTTAAGTTGTTGAATCTTAAGATAATCATAAAATAATGTGTTAGGACACAGACAGTTTTTAAGGGAAAGGTAAAGAATAGTTTCTAAATCGATTAAGACAATAGTCTTCCTATGTTGCTCATTAATATTCTGTATAATTTCACACAAAATTTATTTTCTTTTGAGGTATAATATATATAAGTACATTAATCTTAAGTGTATAGCTTAATTATTCTTGACATATGTATACATCTATATAATTATAACCCAGACTAAAACTTAAAACATGTCTAGCACCCCGTAAGTTTCCTGTGTGCCCTCCTCCTAGAGCTAACCGCTATGCTGAACTTTTTTCATCCTAGATGAGTCTTGTCTGCTTTTGAACTTGTAAATCATAATGTATTTATCCATTCTCCTATCGATAGACATCTCACCTGTTTTCCGTTGTTTTGCTGTTATGATTATAGACCTGTTACGGGCATTCTTGTACATAACACCATGTGGCAGGAGGCATTTTCCCTCTTAGGTACATACTCANGTACACACTCAGGAGCAGAATGCGGAGCCACAGGCAGGCGTATGCTCAGCATTAGTAAAAACTGCCAAGACGTTTGCCAATGTGGCTAAAGCATTTTACAACCCCAAAGGAGCTTAGGCACAAATAAATCAAATATCCAAACAAGCACATTCTCCATACCTTTTCTTTTAATTTAGCATTTGAATTTTCTAAATCCATTTGCATATTTGATATTTCATCTGTCTTCTCAGAAACAACGTCTTTGAGTTTAACAATAGTTTCCTGGTGCTCTTTCACATGCATGTAAGCAATTCTTAGTTCCTCTTGTTTTTCCAGCTCCTTTACATTGAGAGAAAGTTTAAGAACGGTGACACAGCTTAATATTAACTAGCATTTTTTTTCTGAAAATGATACATTTCCTTAGTATAAATAATAAAACTATTACTTCTTATTCTACATCTTTGTTGTTAGGAAGTCATAAGCTTTCCCTGCCTCCCTTTCCCTGTCCTCACCTCCCTACAACCGACTGCTACTTTGAGAGGCAAACACGGGATCCATATACTATTCTACAGCTCCCCTTTCCCTCTAAGAGTGATTTGGGCTTCCAAATCAGGACTTTCAAATCTATCTATCTATCTTTCTTTTTCTTTCTTTCTTTCTTTCTTTCTTTCTTTCTTTCTTTCTTTCTTTCTCTCTCTCTCTCTTTCTTTCTTTCTTTCTTTCTGTGTTGCACAGTATTCTGATATCTCGCTCATATTTACCCAGTTTCTTTCTGATGGACATTTAGATTGTTTCCCACTTTTTATTACAAATCGCTACAATGAGCAACCTTGTAGTGTATGTGTGTTTCTGTACGTATATAAATAAATATACATGTAGGATGAAGTCTACAAAGAAAATACCGGTTACAGAATTGGACATTTTTAGAATACCAAATTACCTGCCTGAAAGTTTGTATTAGTTCACTCACACCAACACTGCCACTTATGTCAAAGAACGGTCCACGGCTGTCAGGAAAACACCACGTTTACTCACTAGTATAGGAAGAGTGACTTACTTTAGCTTCTGTTTCTCTGAGGCTTTCCCTGAGCTGGTCTCGCTCCATCCTAAGGGTTCCCTCCGTGCTTCTGAGGCCATCTCTTTCCTCAGTAACACATTTTATTTCTTCAAGGTTTTCATGAAGTTTCTGACTCAACCTTAACTTCTCGGTTTCTACAGTTTCCAGGGTTGAATTTTGGGCCTCTAATTGCTTCTTCAGTTGCTCTGTTTGATACATATTTTCTCTGAGATCATTTTTTACCTTCAGAAGTTGATGTTCTTTCTCTTGAAGTTCTTGGCTCTTGAGATAATCATACAATAAATTAAGATATAGATAGAGATTAAAAGAGATGCTAAATAATTTCAAAATTAAGTATGCAAATCTTTGTCTTCAATTTTAGGTTAATTCACATCTTGTTTCATTACACAAAAGACCTAATTCAAACTCTCAAATAAAAAAAAACAATACCTGTGCTTTTAAGGCAGCATTTGAGCTTTCTAAATCCATTTGCATATTTGATATTTCATCTGTCTTCTCAGAAACAAGGCCCTTGAGTTTATCAATAGTTTCCTGGTANTAGTTTCCTGGTGCTCTTTCACATGCATGTAAGCAATTCTTAGTTCCTCTTGTTTTTCCAGCTCCTATATCATTAGAAAAAGGAAAATGATACATTCAGAGTAACAAAATTTAAAGAGTGCGTAGAAAGGTAGAGAGAGGGTAAAAGGTAAATACGCCCTCCACTCCTCCTTAGGACTCATCCTCTAAGTTTGTCTTAAACGTCAATACATGCTAGATATATTACTCCACAGTTTACCCCTTTTCCTAATAAGAATATTCCAAATCGGCACTATCTCCTTCTTTACTGGTAGCCTCGTATTCTATGGTCTGAATGTGCAGCACTTAACTAACCAATCCCCTGTTAGACATTTTCCCTATTTTTTTTGCTTGCTTTGTTTTGTTATTGCAACTTTTTGCAATGACCTTCTACAGCTATCTCTGCCCAATTGTGTTAATGTGTATGGATAAATAGCTATGACTGGACTTTTGGGGTCAATGAATAAACTTACTGAAATATTTGAAAGATAGTACCAAATATCTCCCCTCCAGCCTTCTCCAAGGTTGGACCAATTTTACACTCCCACCAACCCTATCGCTGATGGTTCTTTTAGGACACAATGTCATATTCACTGGATGGGGGAAAGACGGTAACTCACTCTAATCACAGTTTCTCTCAGGTTTTCCTCGAGCTGGTCTCTCTCTACTTTGAGGGTCTCCTCTATACTCCTAAGATCATCTCTCTCTTTTGTAACAGATTTCATTTCTTCAAGGTTTTCATGAAGTCTCTGAGTTAACCTTACATTCTCCATTTCTATATTTTCCAGAGTTGACTTTTGGGCCTCAAACTGGTTCTTGAAGTATTCCATGTCCCATATTTTTTCCTGAGTCTCATTGACAGCATTCATCTTAAGAAGCTGATGTTCTTTTTCCTGAAGTTCTTGAATCTGAGAAAAAATAAAACAAGTTAGGACACAGGAAGAAATTTGCAGGAAAAGGAGGACTTGTTTCTAAATTAAGTCAGTCATCTTTACGTTTTATCCAATGTACATACTATTTTCTTCCACAGGGAAATGAGCAACACAATCATCAGGTGTCTTTTTCCAACTGAATGAAATAAGACCTACCTTTTCTTGTGATTCAGCATCTGAATTTTCTACATCTCTCTCAATATTTGCTTCTTGGTCTGTCTCCTTTGGAATATTCCTTGTACTAATGGTTTGTTGGTGCTCCTTCAAAAGAACATAAGCAGTTTTTAGCTCCTGTTTGATTTTCAGTCCCTTTCTGATTGGATAAAAATTAATAAAAGAACAGTGTGTATCACTGTTAACTACCTTAACATTATTTTTGTACCTAAAAAAAATTAGAAGGAAACTTACTTCAGTTACAGCTTCTTTAATGTTTTCTTTGAGTTGGTGTCTCTCCATTTGAAGAAACTCCTGCATCCTTTTCAGTTCATCTCTTTCCTTAATTTTAATTTTTATTTTATCTTGACTTTCCTGAAGTTCCTCGGTCAACTTGAGCCTCTCACTTTCTATACTTTGTAATGATGAATCTTTGACTTTGAGTTGCTCCTTTAATTGCTCCAGTTCACTCATTTTTTCCTGAGTCTCAATGATTTCTTTGGTGCTAATAAATTGTTCTTGTTTCTCATGAAGCTCTTGGATCTTAAAATAACGATAAGTCAATAGTCAAAAAGTCAATAGTCAAAATATACATACACATAAAATGTGTTTGTT
The DNA here is from genome assembly GCF_002007445.2 of Ailuropoda melanoleuca. Lineage (NCBI taxonomy): Eukaryota > Metazoa > Chordata > Mammalia > Carnivora > Ursidae > Ailuropoda > Ailuropoda melanoleuca. Next base: position 27,415,270 of record NC_048228.1, on the reverse strand, counting down.
TATATATGTGTATGTGTGTATATATACATAGATCTGTGTTTTTGTTTTGTTTTTTTTGGTACAGATTTTATTTATTTGACAGAGAGAAAGAAAGAGCAAGAGGATGGGGGGGTGGGGAAGGGGTAGAGGGAGAGGGAGAAGCAGGCTTCCCACTGGGCATGGGGCTTAATCCAGGACCTGAGCTGAAGGCAGATGTTTAAGGGACTGAGCCACCCAGGAGTCCCAGATCTGTTGTTGTTTTTAAAGGAAAAACACCCACGATGTTCTGCATAACAGTCTAGTATGCAAAATTAGTTTCTGTAGTTCAGTTAGTTAACTCCCTCAGTTTTTCTCCTACATGTCCTTCACCCCCAATTTACCTTTTTCTGTAATTCATCATTGGTTGTTTCTAATTCCTTTCGAAGGCTGGAGAGTTCCGTTTCCCTCTCTGAAAGATTCACTCTCAGCTTATCAATAGTTTCCTCCTGTTCTTTCAGGTGACAACGAGCAACTTTCAGTTCCTCTTTNACAAGCAACTTTCAGTTCCTCTTCGGTTTCCAGGTGCTTTATTATTAGAGGAAATTGTTGAGAAATTTACAGAAACATTGTAACTACTACACTCTAACTCCTTTTCCAAAAGGTTTAATTTTTACAGAAATATCTGCTTATAAAATAAAATTAACAAATAAAGCACATGGGGAAAGCATGAAACCCACCTTAGCTGTCATTTCTCTCATGTTTTCTTTGAGTTGGTGAGTTTCAGACGGAAGAACTTCTCGCAGCCTCTCGGCCACCTCGAGTCTCTCCCCGCCCACCCATGGCAGTGCCGCCTCTCC
>NC_048228.1:27409839-27414290 GCF_002007445.2 Ailuropoda melanoleuca | reverse complement strand
GCCCACCCGTGGCAGTGCCGCCTCTCCAGCTTGGAGCTGCTCCTGCAGTTGCGCCCACTCACTCAGGGTTTCCTCAGCCTCATCGCCCTTTTCTTTCACATTGAAGGACTGATCCTGTGTGTCTTGAGGCTCCTGGATCTTAAGAGAATCCTAAAACAATAGAGTGAACAGCCAAAGATCTTTTATTTTACTCTTGGTGAAAAGAAATCAGGATATTTTCTTAAACGATTAAGTCAGGATTCAGTGGCTCATTACAAAACATTCTTTCCACTCTCCCACTCGCCATTACTCAGGTATTGAACACTTATTTCCTGAGGGCTCATTGTGCTGTCACTATCCTATTAGAGGCTGGAGATGAAATGGTAAATGAGACTTACATGATCTTTGCCTTTTTGAACCTTGCACTTTAGAGGGAAAGACAGACATTATGCTAAATCTTACTGGGTTCCTGCAGGGTACGTGGCAAACCTAACTTACCCTGAGTGGTTAGGAAGGGCTTCCTGGGGGATGGAAAGCTTCGGGTGAGATCTGAAGGGTGAGAGCACAAGTTAGGCAAGGGCATATGGAAATGCTGCAGGCAGGGAGACCGGAACATCTGGAAGTCCTGAGATGAGGAAGCACAAGGCTGGAGCACCATGAGCAGGGGTAAGAGTGAGTAGAAATAAGGCTAGAGACCAGCAATGAACGGGACCCAGGGCCTCAGAGGCCCTGTGAGGGATTCCAGTCTTTAGTTCAAGAGTAGCAATAGACTATTAAAGGGTTTTAAGAAGAGAAGATTGCTTGGGTTCAGAATGGTGAATGAATTACGCAAGTATAGGAATGAATAGAGAGACCAGTAAGGAGGCTACCGCCCAAAGCCAGGGACAGAAAAAATGCAGGCTTGGATTAGGATATTGGCAATTGTGGAGAGAAAAGACGGGAGATTTTTCACACACACGCACACACACACACACACACACACACACACACACACACACCTTAAAATCAACAAGATTTGGTGCTTGGATTAGAGTGAGTGGGAGCAAAGGATACTGGGAAGGGTGATCTCAGATTTCGGTCTCAGGTATTGAAGAAGTGCCTTATGAGATGCTGTAAGAATAGATTTAAAGAGGGAAAGAAAATAGTTTTTCTGGCTTTATCCTTTCCTATAATTTAGCACTGCTTTTCTAAATCATTTTAAATATTTAAGAAAACCACTGTCTTCTCTGAAACATTTTCTCTCAATTTCAATAGTTTTTTAGTATTTATATTTTTAGTTCTGTTTCCAATCACTTCATAATTAAGAGATATTTGAAAAAAAACATAGTAACATAACACAAGTGCTTCCTTTTCCAAAGACTTGATTCTTATAAAACACTTATTAAATGGAAGGAAAGGATGAAACATACATTAGCCAATGTTTCTCTAATGTCTTCTTGCAGTTGGTCTTGTCCAACCTGAACTGCTTCTTTTATCATTTGAAGGCTGTCTCTTTCCTCAGTTAGATATTTTGTTTCTTCGTGACTGTCTGGAACTTTTTCAGTCAACTTGATCCTTTCTATGCGTGCCGGTGTCATTGAATCCTTGGTTTTGGATTGTTTTTCCAATAGCTCCACTTCATCCACTGTTCCCCGAGTATCACTGATGTCTTTCACGTTAGGCAGTAGCTCCTGTTCCTCACGAAGCAGTGGGATCTTGTGAGATGCATACACCACCAAAGTTACTATCTGGAGATCATTATTTTATATATATATATATATATATGTGCGTGTGTGTGTGTGTGTGCGCAAAAAGGTGATTTTATTAAAGCATGGGGACAGGACCCATGGGGAGAAAGAGCTGCTGCCATGTTATCATACTTTTTTTAAAGGGAAAAGAGGACAATACTGTCCACAGAAATAAAAGTGATCTTGAACCCATGGAATCCTACTATGGATCCTGAACTCCGATTTACTCATTATCTCTCGATTCCTACGAAAGCTATTCATGACTTCTCTGCTGGTCACATTCTGCCATCATTTTCTTTTGCTCCAGCTTACATCCAAAGCAAACCAATTCTTATACTTGAATAACACACTGTTAATTCAGTTGGTTGTACACGTCCTCATTTCTATACTACTTCCCAAATGCCACAGGAGAAAAATCATCATTGAACAAATTATATCTCAATAAATAAATGGTCCCTAATTCTCAGATGAGCTCCAATGCTATGTCTCAATTTTTTTTATGTTTACAGATTGATTCCCCTTTCCTACGGTCATTCGTGGTTCCATATAACTTTGCATATCATATTTCTGCATTTGTCCTACTGGAATTGAGGGATTATTTTATATGCCCTTACTCAGGGGAAGAGAACAATGTCTTATTCATATCTATAGTTTCAATGGCTTACACACAGTGGCCTTTAACACAGGCTGGTTCAGTTATCCCAATGTTTCATTTTCTCTAATAGCACTTGCCATTATCTCAAATTATCTTGTTCGTTTGCTTATTTACCAGTTACCTCTTTCCACTAGAGTAAGTTCTATGATCATAGAAATTTTGTTCACATTATTCCCATTTTATTTCTATAACCCAGAACTCTGCCTGCCACATTATACTCTCAACAAATAATATCCAAAAAAATGAATGAACTATTAACACAGTCATNAAATGAATGAACTATTAACACAGTCACTGCTTACTGCTCATCTTTCCTTTAAGAAAACAGAAAAGAAGACAGGGCAAAGGAGAGAAGGAAGAAGAGACAAACCTTTTCTTGTAATTCAGTATTGGATTTATCTAAGTCCTTCTGAATGTTTATTATTTGAGCTGTCTTCTCAGAAATGTTTTTTCTTAGTTCGTCAATAGTTTCTTGTTGTTCTTTAAGATGCACGCGAGCAATTTTTAGTTCTTCTTTTGTTTCTAGACCCTTTATTAGCAAGTGGAATTTAAAGAATATTATAAACACATCATCCCAACATTGCCTCCCCCTTTTCCAATTAGCTCCGTTCTAAAGAAACATATAATAGATGAAAGAAAAGGGAAATAACTTACTGTAACTTCGATTTCTCTTACGTATCCTTTAAGTTTCTCTCTCTCTATTTCAAATGATTCCTGTAATTCCTTTAGATCATTTCTTTCTTTGGTTATGGATTTCATTTCCTCATAATTTTCATGGAGCTTCTGAGCCAAGTCTAGCTTCTCCATTTCTATACGTTCCAACGTTAGTTCTTGGTTCCTTAATTCATTCTTCAAATTCTCTATTTCATTCGCCTTTTCCTGCATCTCACTCATCTCCTCTTGTACACGAAGTAGCTGTAGCCGCTCTTCTTGTAGCTGCCAGCTCTTAAGAATGAAATCCGTGATTATCGTTTTGCCTATAGACTCTTAAAATTCTCATGTAAAATGCACTTTGCTGAACTGAGATAATCATCACAGTCCTGCCTACGCCCCAGTGTAAACAGACAGCAGCTTTAAAAGTAAAGTATTCTCTAGGCATAGTGACTGTGCTGGGTTGAATAGTGTCCTACCCCAAATTCAAGTCGATTCAGAACTTAAGAATATGACCTGACTTGGAAGTATGGTTTTTGCAGATTAATTAAGGATTGAGAAGAAATCCTACTGGATTAGGGTGGGCCCTAAGTGCAATGAGAGTGCCCTTATAAGAGACGAAAAAGGACACACAGAGACACAGAGAAAGTCCTGTGAAGATGGAGGCAGAGGTAAGAGTGATACAACTATAAACCCAGGACACCAAGGACACCGGGGAGCCAAGGATAGTTAGACGCAAGAAAAGAATTCTTCCCTAGAGCCTTCAGAGGGAACACGGTATTGCCAGTAACTTGATTTTGAACCTTGAAGATCCAGAAATCTGACAATAAATTTCTGTTGTTCTTTAGCCACCAAGTTTATGGTAATTTGATACAGAGGGTCTAGGAAACTAATAACGGTGTCAGTAGGTTAATCAAGGAGCCAAAGTGAAAATGAGAAAAACTTGAAAAGAGACTAATTAAATATAAAGGTATAGTTGCCAAGTAACTATAATTCTTCATCTCTTAAAAACTTTTTGGATAATCTATTTTTACTTCTAATAAGGTCCTTATGGGGTCACCCAAACAAACACTGAGGCATTAACTTTTTTTTTAATTAAACTTATGTAAATNAATTAAACTTTTTAAAATTCAGTTTAATTAACATATAGTGTATTATTAGTTTCAGAGGTAGAATTTAGTGATTTATCAGTTGCATATAACACCCAGTGCTCATTACTTCAAGTGTCCTCCTTAATGCTCATCCCCCAGTTACCCCATCCCCCATCCACCTCCCCTCCAGCAACCTTGTTTCCTAACAGTTAAGACTTTCTTATGGTTTGCCTCCTTCTGTTTTCATCGTATTTTATTTTTCCTTTCCTTTCCCTACGTTCATCTGTTTTGTTTCTTAAATTCCACATGAGTGAAATCATATGGTATTTGTCTTTCTCTGACTGACTT
>NC_048228.1:27394708-27409739 GCF_002007445.2 Ailuropoda melanoleuca | reverse complement strand
AGAAGTTCAGGCCAAATGTGTACCAGACAACATCTTTAACGCTCTTTTTTTTTTTAATGAGTGGATAGTAACACATACAAGTATTATCTTTTGTTGGCTTGACACTTAGAATTTTCAGTGGCTTTCACACACAACTTTCAGTTTGAACCTTACAATATGTATATAGATAAGCTGGGAGGTCAGGTATTATCCCCATGATTTCACAGAGCCATGAAGTGAGGGGTACCTGCCCTGACTTACTTCACTGCTTGTTTACTACACAGAGCTGCCCCAAGTACTGTTCAGCATCTTCTCTTTTCAAATGAAACACAAGAGACAGTAATATAGAAAAAGGTACAGGTTGAGGAATGCACATATAGAAATTTGATCATTAGATTTGAAAATTGTATCTAAGATAAATTTGAAAGAGTTTGCAAGTAAGCATCAACTCTATTTTCAGTACTAAGAACATGTGGGATGTTATTTCCTTATTTCTGTGGTGTGCTGATTGTATTTTTACTGTGCGTGTGGTTAAAATCTATTACAACGTGTTTGTGTTTTTATCAGGAANGAAAGCTATTCATGACTTCTCTGCTGGTCACATTCTGCCATCATTTTCTTTGGCTCCAGCTTACATCCAAAGCGAAGCAATTCTTAGACTTGAACAACACACTGTTAACTCAGTTGGTTGTACACGTCCTCATGTCTATACTACTTCCCAAATGCCACAGGAGAAAAATCATCACTGAACAGATTGTATCTCAATAAATGAATGGTCCCTAATTCTCAGATGAGCTCCAATGCTATGTCTCAATTTTTTTTGTGTTTACAGATTGATTCCCCTTTCCTACGGTCATTCGTGGTTCCATATAACTTTGCATATCATATTTCTGCATTTGTCCTACTGGAATTGAGGGATTATTTTATATGCCCTTACTCAGGGGAAGAGAACAATGTCTTATTCATATCTATAGTTTCAATGGCTTACACACAGTGGCCTTTAACACAGGCTGGTTCAGTTATCCCAATGTTTCATTTTCTCTAATAGCACTTGCCATTATCTCAAATTATCTTGTTCGTTTGCTTATTTACCAGTTACCTCTTTCCACTAGAGTAAGTTCTATGATCATAGAAATTTTGTTCACATTATTCCCATTTTATTTCTATAACCCAGAACTCTGCCTGCCACATTATACTCTCAACAAATAGTATCCAAAAAATGAATGAACTATTAACACAGTCACTGCTTACTGCTCATCTTTCCTTTAAGAAAACAGAAAAGAAGACAGGGCAAAGGAGAGAAGGAAGAAGAGACAAACCTTTTCTTGTAATTCAGTATTGGATTTATCTAAGTCCTTCTGAATGTTTATTATTTGAGCTGTCTTCTCAGAAATGTTTTTTCTTAGTTCGTCAATAGTTTCTTGTTGTTCTTTAAGATGCACGCGAGCAATTTTTAGTTCTTTTGTTTCTAGACCCTTTATTAGCAAGTGGAATTTAAAGAATATTATAAACACATCATCCCAACATTGCCTCCCCCTTTTCCAATTAGCTCCGTTCTAAAGAAACATATAATAGATGAAAGAAAAGGGAAATAACTTACTGTAACTTCGATTTCTCTTACGTATCCTTTAAGTTTCTCTCTCTCTATTTCAAATGATTCCTGTAATTCCTTTAGATCATTTCTTTCTTTGGTTATGGATTTCATTTCCTCATAATTTTCATGGAGCTTCTGAGCCAAGTCTAGCTTCTCCATTTCTATACGTTCCAACGTTAGTTCTTGGTTCCTTAATTCATTCTTCAAATTCTCTATTTCATTCGCCTTTTCCTGCATCTCACTCATCTCCTCTTGTACACGAAGTAGCTGTAGCCGCTCTTCTTGTAGCTGCCAGCTCTTAAGAATGAAATCCGTGATTACCGTTTTGCCTATAGACTCCTAAAATTCTCATGTAAAATGCACTTTGCTGAACTGAGATAATCATCACAGTCCTGCCTACGCCCCAGTGTAAACAGACAGCAGCTTTAAAAGTAAAGTATTCTCTAGGCATAGTGACTGTGCTGGGTTCAATAGTGTCCTACCCCAAATTCAAGTCGATTCAGAACTTCAGAATATGACCTCACTTGGAAGTACGGTTTTTGCAGATTAATTAAGGATTGAGAAGAAATCCTACTGGATTAGGGTGGGCCCTAAGTGCAATGAGAGTGCCCTTATAAGAGACGAAAAAGGACACACAGAGACACAGAGAAAGTCCTGTGAAGATGGAGGCAGAGGTAAGAGTGATACAACTATAAACCCAGGACACCAAGGACACCGGGGAGCCAAGGATAGTTAGACGCAAGAAAAGAATTCTTCCCTAGAGCCTTCAGAGGGAACACGGTATTGCCAGTAACTTGATTTTGAACCTTGAAGATCCAGAAATCTGACAATAAATTTCTGTTGTTCTTTAGCCACCAAGTTTATGGTAATTTGATACAGAGGGTCTAGGAAACTAATAACGGTGTCAGTAGGTTAATCAAGGAGCCACAGTGAAAATGAGAAAAACTTGAAAAGAGACTAATTAAATATAAAGGTATAGTTGCCAAGTAACTATAATTCTTCATCTCTTAAAAACTTTTTGGATAATCTATTTTTACATCTAATAAGGTCCTTATGGGGTCACCCAAACAAACACTGAGGCACTAACTTTTAAATTAAANTTAACTTTTTTTTTAATTAAACTTATGTAAATTCAATTTAATTAACATATAGTGTATTATTAGTTTCAGAGGTAGAATTTAGTGATTTATCAGTTGCATATAACACCCAGTGCTCATTACTTCAAGTGTCCTCCTTAATGCTCATCCCCCAGTTACCCCATCCCCCATCCACCTCCGCTCCAGCAACCTTGTTTCCTAAGAGTTAAGACTTTCTTATGGTTTGCCTCCTTCTGTTTTCATCGTATTTTATTTTTCCTTTCCTTTCCCTACGTTCATCTGTTTTGTTTCTTAAATTCCACATGAGTGAAATCATATGGTATTTGTCTTTCTCTGACTGACTTATTTCGCTTAGCTTATTACACTCTAGCTCCATCCACATTGTTGCAAATGGCAAGATTTTATTGTTTTTGATGGATGAGTCATATTCCACTGTGTGTCTATGCATATGCATATATATATATATATATATATATATACCACATCTTCTTTATCCATTCATCTGTCGATGGAAATCTGGGCTCTTTCCATATTCTGGCTAATCGTGAACATTGCTGCTATAAACACTGGAGTGAATGTGCCCCTTCAAATCACTGTTTGTATTATTTGGATAAATACCCAGTAGTGTTATTGCTGGGTTGCAGGGTCATAGGGTAGCTCTTTTTTTAACTTTTTGAGGAACATCCATACTGTTTTCCAGAGTGGCTACAACCAATTTGCATTCCCACCAACAGTGTAAGAGGGTTCCCCTTTCTCTGCATCCTTGCCAACATGTGTTGTTTCCTGAGTTGTTAATTTTAGTGGAACATTACCTTTTTTTTAAGTTAATAAGTATATATAAGTCTATCTCTTAATTTTTTGAATTCTATTAATTAACATATAATGTATTATTAGTGTCACAGGTAGGTCAGTGATTCATCAGTCTTATATAATACTCAGTGTTCATTACTGAAACACTGACTTTTACATAAGCCTATTAATTTCACTTCCTTAGAATGAGTATGAAACAGACATCAAGTTTTAGTAAATTTTATCGGGTTATAGTGAAAGGGAGGAGAATTAAGAGAATACATATTAGGAGAAAAACACTCCACAGGAGCGCAATTGAAATCACAATATATTATTTATAATGCACGTGGCACTGTCCTTAGAGTAAATAGAAAGATCTTAGCGGTACAGTTTAGAATTACTTGGTCAGTACAATTATTACAAGAGTCTTAGCTCTCATACAAATATTACAACAGCACCTTCCTTCCATAAAAGCAATGAGTCAGGAAAACTAAACATCTAAGAAATGGTAACAGTCGTAAACCCTACATTGTAAAGAATCACTACTTTATCTTTATAAAGGCAGGGTCTTTGTGTTATTGACTAATGGATCTCAAGCACCCACAACAGCATCTGGGCTATGGTGGTTCCCAATAAGTTTCTGATGAATGAATACATTATATGATTAATTTAGATGAATCAAGGCCTTCTCTTTCATCTAAAGACTAGGATAGTATAATCCTCACAAAGAGTGTTGGTTAAGATATAGGTATGAGTTGGAACTGTCCACAGTATTAGCATTAAGATCTGTTCATGTGGGAGATACATGCTATTTCCAGAATTTAGTTCTACAGCAATCAAAATGTATTAAAAAAAAGTTTAGTCAGGAAATATATTATGGCTAAGAAGGTAACTTTAAAAATTCACCTTTTCCTTTAGCTTTTCTTCAACTTTTGCTAATTTCTCATAGGTTCTAGAAAGCTCTTCCTCTTTCTTTATGGTGTGGTTCTTTTCTTGTACAACGATCTCTTGTTGCTTTTTAAGTTCATCTCCAAGAATTCTTAATTCTTCTTGGTTTTCAATAGTCTAGAATTAAAAAAAAAGTTGAGATTAAAATAAGTATTACCTTACATTTATAAAATCAGTTAAAAATCAGCATTTACCTCAGCTTAAAAATGAAGAAATCATGGCAAATTCTATTGGAAAAGACTACCTTAAAAAGAAAGTCTTTAATCATATAGATGCTGAGCATCTGCTTTTTATGCTGGTTCTTTATTGCTCCACTTATATTCCTGTCATGAGAATTAGAACTGGATTGAGTATTCTGTCTTGAGAGGTTTGCTCATTTTCTACCCTTAAGCCAAAGGAGACTGTTTCTAAATTTTCATGCACTGATGACAAGACTACAGTTTTGGGCTTTTCATATGCTAGAATGGTTACGATCGATTTAGGGCACCAGTTAATAGCAAGCTCAAAAGGGCAGCCATTCTTTGCTAGCATGACTTGGGCTAATCCTAGTTATAAGCTTAAACAGTGACATTCTCAAGTATTATGACCACAAAAACATTGCAAACATGAGACCAAGAACAGACTATGACTTTTGTCTGTATTCCTATTTAATAAACTTAGCTCTTTTGACCAGGCAGACAATCCCAAGAAATATGGAAAATTACACAAAAGATCAGGTTCTCCTGTAATCCACAGCAAACTTCTAAAACTGTGAATTTCAATCGATGCATATTATATTGTCCCTAAATATAGAAACAAGAACTAGATTTGACAATATGGCAAACATTAACAATGAATAATTAAAAATGAAGTTTAAAAATTACAACAGAATAAATAAAAGAGAAACATTAAGAGCAAATTTAACAAAATATGGACAAGACCGGTACACTAAAATCTACAACACATCACTGACAGAACAGATAATTTATAGAAAGATATGCAATGGCCAATAAGCTTATGAAAAGTTGATCTCAATGTCCTTAATCATTAGGGAAAGGCAAATGAGAACAATGAGGTACATCCCCAACAGAATGGCTAAAATTGAAAACACCAGTAACATGAAGCATTGGTGAGGATGTGGAGCCATCAGAATTCTCTTAATTTGCTGACGGGAATGTAAAATGGTGCCACTACTTTGGAAACCAGGCTAGTAATTTGCTATGACCCTGCTATTCCATTTAGATACCTTAGAGAAATTTTTAAAAACACGTTCATAAAAAGTTTTGTGTAAGAATGTTTACAGCTGCTGCACTCAAAATAGCCAAACAGTGGAGAGAACTCAAATTTCCACCAAGAGGAGAAAGGCTAAACAACTTGTGGCCTATTCATACATGGAACACTACCCGGCAATAAAAAGNACTACCCGGCAAAAAAAGGAGTGTAAAAAAGTAAGGTGCAAGAGAGTACATGCTATATGATTCTATTTGTGTGGAGTTCTAGAAGACAAAGTGAACTACGGTTAAAAACCAACAGAACAGTACCTCTATGCATTAGAGAGTGACATTAGAATTGACTGGGTTGAGGAGCAAGAGAATCCTGTAGGGTGAGGCCAATGTTCTATACCTTGACTGGGGTGGAGGGTACACAAGTACAGACATTTGTCAAAAGTCATCAGACCGTACACTTGCATCAGATACATTTCTCACGTGTAAACTATGCCTCAGTAAAGTAAAAATCCAGAACATGCAAGACGAAACATATTGCTAAGTATACAGTGCTAAATCCTACCATTTCAATATTTTCCCTTAGGTCAGTCTGTAATTGTTCCTTTTCTGCTGTAATACTCTCTAACATTTGTTGCAGTTCATTTTTCTCCTGTAGTAAAGAAGATATCTTTCTCTGTTGCTCAGTTAGCTCATTATCTTCAACATTTGCAATCAGTGCTTGAGTATTTTTGGCTTTCAAGTTCTGTTTTTTATCTGTGTCAACCATCTAAAATATAAATAGATTAAAGAATAATTTCTCAGTAACAATTTTAACAATAATAAAAATTGCCAAAATTTATATTACTTATTATTTACCAGGCACTCTTTTCATATACTGACACATTTAATCTTCACTCTAACCTCATGAGGTAGGTACTAGTATTAAAGCCATTTGACAGATGAGGAAATTGAATCTGGGAGAGGATGATAGGTCACTTGCCCAAGGTCACTCAGGTTTTGAAGCCAAGAGGTCTGGCTCCAGAGTTTGTGCCCTTAAGCATACTGTTGTTCATGGCTAAGAACTACGTGGACAGCTGTAGATAATTAACAATTATCTTCATGTATGATGATGGGTCAACTTAATTTTATAAAAGAGTAAGCCACCTTGAACTCCACCACTTTCTTTCCATCAAAAGCTGGAAATAATTCTCTATCCCCCACTCACTCCCAACAAATCATTATTTTCAGAAGCAGTCAAATTCCCAAAAGGTAGGAGTTTTATCATGAGAGGGCAAAATAACTTTGATAAATAAAAATAGATTTCATATTATAGTAGTATAATCTACCTTTTAAAAATATATGCTTTTCATATACTGCTTAAGAAAAGCATGTTATATATATTCATTTATCCATAAACAAGTCTTAAGCAAAGGTAACCTAACACGTTGTACTCCTTGATAAAGTGAGACAAAGACTGACATTACAATCATTGGTATGAAATTAGGGTATCACTATATAACCTTACACATCCAGGAAATAAATACAGTTCCATATTGGCTACATACGTTTAAAAAAGTTTTAATAATAAGGGTTATCTGGGTGGCTCAGTCAGTTGAGCATCCAACTCTGGATTTCGGTTTGGGTTATGATCTCAGGGTTGTGAGATCTAGCCCTGTGTCAGACACCGCATTCAGCGGGGTGTCTGCTTAAGATTCTCTTTTCTCCTCCCTCTGCCCCTCCCCCTGTTCTCTCTCTCTCTCAAATAAATAAATAACAGCTTTAAAAAGTTTTTTTTTATACTAATCTACAATTACATTGGGAAAAAATTGAAAAATAAAGAGAAAAAAAACCATCCAATGTCACCAGCTTCACACAACCTACTACTAGAATTCTAGAATATTTCCTTTCAGAGTCTGTCCTTGAAAAAAAATTTTTTGAACACGGTAATTTTGATTAATATATATAGAATTCAATTTTGCTTTTTTCCATTTAGATCACATGCATTTTCCCACGCTGGTACATAATCTTCAAATTATAATTTTTAGTAGCTGCTCAATTCTCTAGAGTGGGTTTGGACAAACCATGCTTTATCTAACTATTCTCTTACTGTTGGCAGTATGCATGAGTTTCTGACAGTGGCAAGCACAGAGCTAACTACATGAGAACTTAAGGTAAGGAACACATAGTCATTGGGACCAGTTCGTCAGATACCGTACTTCAGACTCTTGCATCTGCGCTCCTAAATACAGGAACGTACACAAACACAACGCAGGCTGAGACAAAGTACGTGAGAACACCCAAGGGACATTTCAGAACTGAACTCAGCCTAGAAAGTATTTCAGCTACCACGAGCAATAGGTAACATATCTTATTATTAAATAAAGAAAAAGAATTACGTCCTTTACATGAGATAAGTTTACTAATCATTGTTTAAAATTTGTGTTGAGACACACTAGAGAAACTGCATTTACAGAGAGAGAAACATCAAGCAAGATTCAAAGTGGGCTCTCTACGGGGATTCACACAAGACCTACTAATGCAGCCCCCTGGGGCCCAGGTGAACAGAGGGGTCCATGTGGGATTCCATAATGAACATGGTAACAGAAGCCCAAGCTGATCCCACCCTTCCAACCCAGATTTGAGACACCCCGAGAAAGAGAAAAGCCCCAGTCGGACCTTTTTTATCAACATAGATGATTCTAGCATAAACTTAATACCACACACCAGCTGGTCCCAGTGAATAGAACTCTCTTTTTCTCTCACTCCTCTGTTATTGCCCCTTCTCATGGGGCCCTATAATTGCATTTTTGCATTTATTTAAAAGCGGGTATTAAGTGTTGTATCTTATTTTCAAAAATCTTTTCAAAAAAACTTCCCCTAATAAAAGTGAAAGTTATAAATTTCAAATGAGATTTTGGCTCATTTGATTGATTCAAACTGTAGATAAGCTGAGAGCACAAAATATGAAACAAGTAAAAATGCTTTTCTAGGAGAGAAGTACTGAAGCATAGGGAGTGAGAGGGAAAGCTTTTCCAAGGCAAGAATACTGTACCCCAGGGCAAATGGGGGGAAATCTCACTATGTAGAGCAAAAGCATATAAATCTCTATAGAGATTTATTTATATAAGTTGGAGCTTACTGAATTATTCTGAAGTATTTGTTTTTATTTAATAATATGTCCATCCTGGTGATTTTTCTGTTTGCATATAACATGCAGTTTTAAAAAATTTTATGACCGTATAAAACCCAATTGCATTAGCTATCTACATACATACATATTATATATACATATACTATTCCAAGCTATGAATGCATGAAAGATTATTTCACCAGTCTCCCACTGATGAATGTTCTAAATTCCTAGTAGCAAATTTTTGGATTAAATAGTATTAAGTGCATAAAAGTGAAAGACAGTATAAAAAATCCTGTTGACACTATATATCAAAGGCATTTTTGAAAAGTAGAAATGTATATAATAAACGAATCCATTTTATAAAATTATAGGGAATCACCTGTTACAGACTGAATTGTGTCCTCCCAACATTCATGTTGAAGCCCTAACCCCCATGTGACTATATATGATAAAGCCTTTAAGGAGGGTAATTAAGGTTAAATGAGGTCATAAAACTGGGGCCCTAATTCCATAGTATTGGTGTTCATTCATTCATTCATTCATTAGACTCCATGCTCAGGGCAGAGCCAGACGTGGGGCTCAAACTCACAACCCTGAGATCAAGACTTGACCCAAAATCAAGAACTGGTTGCCCAACCGACTGAGGCACCCAGGCGCTCCAAGGTTGGTGTCCTTTTAAGTAGAGGAAGAAACACCAGTGCTCTTTCTAAGCTTGAGCATAAGGAGACAGGCCCTGGGAGGACACAGAAGGAAGGTGACATCTGCATGCAGTGAAGAGAAGACTTAACAGAAACTAAATTTTCTAGCACCTTAATCTTGGATTTCTAGTCTCCATAACCAGGAGAAAGTAAATTTCTGTTGTTTTAGCCACCAGTCGGTGGTATTTTGTGATGGCAGTCCTAGTGGACCAACACATCTCTCTTAAAAAAAAAAAAAAGAAATTATCATTAGCATCTCCTAGCCTTTCTTGTATACAATTAAATAACCAGTTTAGACCTTATTCTCCTAAGGTCTCAGGACAAAATGAACCATACTACTTAGAATAAATTAAGGAGATTTAAGCACCTAATAGTAAAATTATAGCACAAGCCCTAGACACTGGCATAAATAAAATATACACATTGATTTTATAGGGATATCTAAGCATGTTTAATGTATAAAATCTGACATAAAACAAATATTTTAAACATAGTTAATAATAAGCAACCTTTCTTATATTCTTAGAATTCAGAGGGGTTTATAAAGACGTTTAAAATACATCAGGCCTCAAAATAGCAGCTTAAAGTTTGAACTAATTTTTGCCTTTTTTTCCTAAAGTGATTGTAAGCAGTCATATCTGAAGTTATCTCAGAGACATCAGGGTTATGCTTGTAAATTATGGTTAGTTATTAGCACTGTGAATAATAAACAAGATTGAGATTGTCATTTTGTACTTAAGTGTTTGAGGTAGGAGAGAAAGCTCATCTACACAAAAATAGAAACTTTGAATGGAAACACCGTTTACCTTTTCCTGGAATTCATCCTTAGTTTCTCCTAGATTTTCCTGTGTGTGCAAATTCTTGGAAGTTTCCTCAGAAATTTTCCTCTTTAGTGTGTTAATTGTTTCTTGGTGTTGTTTCAAAGACTCAAGAGCATTTCTTAATTGTTCTTGGGTGTCTATATTCTTTGTCAGAGAAACAAAACAATTTCCATTAGAACCATGTGAAACAGTGAAAGTCATTGTGTAGTGTCTACTGGATCATGAATCGTAAGTGATGGCTTCCCCTGGACTGTTTGTACGGAGGCTCTGAGTTTTCAGAGTTTACTCAGTCAAAGCCTTACCATGTTTACAGTATCCTGAATGTCACTTTTGAGTTGGTCCCTCTCAATCTGCAGGCTCTTCTGGAGTTGTTTAAGGTCCTCCTTTTCTTGGATTAAGGTTCTTACTTCTACTAAAGTTTGTTGAAGTTGCTCAGCGATCAGTGTTTTTTCCTTTTCCATAGTTTGCAGCCTCGAATCTCTACTTTCTAATTGTTCCTTCAGGTCTTCCAATTCATTTAACCTTTTTTGACTCTCAGTTGTGTCCTGCTGAAGTTCTTCAGATTTGGGAGAAAGCTTTAAAGTAAGAAAAAGAAAATGTGAAAAGCAGAGCATTCTATGGGATACATATGGAAGCCAAACCCCAGAAGACTAAAGATTGCTTCCCTAGAGGATATCTTGTACCAACCTCTGTGTTGAAAGCATCCAAACTTAAACCAAGTTTTTGAGCTTGTTTAGAGAGATTTCCTATTTCCTGATTCATTCTTTCATTCTCCTCAAGGACCAGCTTATACTTTTGCTCAAATTCAATATGATGATTTTTAAAGTCTTGGAATTCTTGATCGGTGCTGTTGTAATTCAACTGGGTAGCTGCTAGGTCATTTTTAGTATTCTCAATTTCTTCAAGTAAATCTTGAATTCTACTTTCCTTTTGAACTACTTCAGAAAACAATTTGTCTCTTTCCGATGTTATTAAAGAGAGCTCTTCAGATTTATCATGCATCTATGGAAAAGAAAATTTAGCAATGTATGATCTACTGAAGGAGTTTTCAGGAAAAAAAAAGTTTCTTCAGGGTGGGGGGGTGGGGGAGGGGGAAGACATTGAAATTAACAAAGATTTGACAGAGGAAAGGCAACATTTTTATTGTCGCCATCCCTTTAACAATGTATTATCCTCTTTAACTTTACCTTCAGTTTTGTTTTCTAATCTCTTTGGGTTCTAGTAGGGATTGCATGCAGAAGGACACTCAGTAGAAACACTTTATTTCAAAATGTGCTTTTATTTCCTTATCTATCATTCTAAAGTATTTTCTAACCTCTTGGTGCATCATTTTTTGGTTTTTATTAGAATTTGACACATCTTTTTCCTAAAGCCTTTGAATGCAGCTCAGATTTCTATTAATGTAATCCCTGAATAATTTAAATAATTAAACTTTATTTGAATTGTTCTTTAAATAAACCACATCCAGCTTATAAACAGTAAAATCATTGTGAAAAGTAAGGTAGAAATGGTGGGAAGAAGAGAGGCGAACTGAAAGTAGAGACTAAGGACATGGGTAATACAGCAGGATTGTTTCAATCACGGACTTAGGATAGAAGGCACGTCTGTGTAGCTCAACTACTGGTTTCATAACAGCTACTGGTTTCATAACTATTCATTGAGCTAAAAAACAGCACCTACTTTAAAGAGTTTTTAGGATGACTAAATAATGTTGCTAGAATTCTTTAGTATGATGTCTGCCATTTGGTCTTCAAATGCTTGTCAATTTTATTTCTTTTAGAAAGGTAGAGAGAAAGGAAAGGCTGGCAGATGGTTTACAGGATTGTTCACTAGCCTGCAAGATTCACACTGACCCCTAAACTTTATCAAGCCCCTCCCTTATATCTCATTATTCTTTTTTATTCAACATAGTGATGGGACTAGTACCAAAAAAAAGATTTAAAAAAGGATGTGCTGTAGAACTCTGTTTAAAGATTTTATTTTAAAGTAATCTCTCCACCCAATGTGGGGTTTGAACTTACAACCCTGAAATCAAGAGTCCACACTCTCTACTGACTGAGCAGACAGATGCCCCCATAGAACTCTGTTTAAAAAAAATTTTTTTTTTTAAATTTATTTCAGAGAAAGAGAGAGAGAGAGCATGGGGGGGGGGCGGAGGGAGGAGCAGAGGGTGAGGGACAAGCAGGCCCAGCCCGAGCACGGAGCCACTGTGGGGCTGGATCTCACGACCTGAGCCGAAACCAAGAGTCAGACAGATGCTCAACCAACTGAGCCACCCAGGCGCCCCTAGAACTCTGTTTAAGGGAAACATTTGGACAGTAGAAATGGTTGTTACATGGATCAGGTTACTAAATATACTATTAAATAGTCTTTGAGAGTGTGTTTTCTAGTAATATAAGAAAATTAGAGGAGGAACTACATTCATTTCTATTCCTACCAAGTTGAGTCAAATGTTTACAGTCTCTTTACTGCTACTTTAAGATAAATGATGGCAAAATATTTNCAACCAACTGAGCCACCCAGGCGCCCCTAGAACTCTGTTTAAGGGAAACATTTGGACTGTAGAAATGATTGTTACATGGATCAGGTTACTAAATATACTATTAAATAGTCTTTGAGAGTGTGTTTTCTAGTAATATAAGAAAATTAGAGGAGGAACTACATTCATTTCTATTCCTACCAAGTTGAGTCAAATGTTTACAGTCTCTTTACTGCTACTTTAAGATAAATGATGGCAAAATATTTAAAGTGCTATTACAAGGGTTTTAGATCAAAAGAAGAGTTATTTGCTTAAAAACGTGTTTACCTCTTTCCTCAGCATTTCTACTTCTGAGGGTAAAGATTTCAATGCTGAGAGCAAATTAACTTCTTTACGCAAAGCTTCGCTTTCTTCAGCTTCTTTATTCAGTTCTTTCTGGAGGTCAGTAATCTTTCTTTCCAGTTCCAAATTACAGAGCAAATCTAGGACATTTTGGGTAAATTAAAACAGCCTGCAGTTATTGGGACAATCTAAATTACAAGCAAAGTTAGATGATTTAATCAGACTATATAAAATTTATTAAAGAAAGAGTCAATGTTGGTTAATAGGTAATCTAATTGTTAATAGCTCTTCAACCACTTTTTGAAAATCAGATCCAATTTATTTGAAAAATAATTCCTAAACCCTTATGAATTGGAATTCCATGGAAGCAGTTATAAATACTGATCTCAAATAATATTGAAACTCATTATTTGGCTATTAAAACAATCAGATCAGAGAATAATAGATTTCTAATCATTGGAATGTAGTCACAAAATCCTTTAGGTAGGTTTCTAGACAAAGTCAGACCTGAAAAGAATCAAGTCTGAAATTATGAAATACCTTTTGGAACTCTGCCATCTATAAGGGATGTGAGTTTTGTTATTTCATTAAAAGAAGACTGTAATTCTTTCTCCAGATCAACTTGCATTTTCTTTTTTGCCTCCAGCTGGCTTTGATATAACTGAATATCATTTTCCATTTGCTTGTATGTACTTGTAAGCTCTTTCTGTTGAAACATTGCAAATTCACAGAAATGTACTAATTGTAACAACTGTTTTATTATAAATATTACAGGAAACACTTACCATTTTCTCTTTCAGCTCCAGATTCTCACTTCTAAGAAAGGCTGATTCTTTCTTGGCATCAAGGGCTACAGTTTCAGCATCAAGCAGAGTCTGTTTCATTTGTTTTAGGTCTTCGGTGCTTTCCTGTACACACAACAAATAGAATTTAGTGAAATCTAACTTTCTGAGAGTTGGAAAAGACTTTAGAGAACATGTACATATAATGTTAAATTTCAAATAAAAAATGGTGAAAATATGCTAATTATCAAATGTATATTTATGAAAGATGAANAGACTTTAGAGAACATGTACATATAATGTTAAATTTCAAATAAAAAATGGTGAAAATATGCTAATTATCAAATGTGTATTTATGAAAGATGAAGAGAAATAATATTTTCCATAATAAAAACATTTAAAAAACTCTGGCTATATTTTTCCAACTTATGGAATCATTGTATAGACTGTATAAATGTGCTATTGTTTAAAAAAGTTTAACACAATTGTTGTTCAGCTAGTTTGTTAAAATTTCCTGTGTATTTTTAAGTGATTCTAAAAACATGGCAGGTGAGTACTTCATAGTTAAAATTAAGGATATGAAATCACAAATTGAAAAGAAAAAGAGAAAAAACCCAATAGAAAAACAGAGAAAAAATGAACAGGCAATTCACAGAAGGGAAAAATGCAAATGATAGATAAATACATGAAAAGATCCCCAGTCTCATTTTTAGAGAGAAGTGGCATTTTAACATGACTTTAGCTTACATAAATTCAACCACATATATCCTTGGCAGAATATTAAGGTACAAGAACGAATAAACTGATGAATAAAGAGAAAGAAGTAATAAGCTTTAAAAAGTGGGAAATCCTGCTTGCCACTCTATCAACAGACACTCATGGATTATATGAAAGTGCCTTTCTTCCCAGGGCTTTAGAACAGTAAGATTACTTTTACAAAGGATCATTTGTCATTAATAACAGGTAACAGAAGAGTCCTAATAGAGGGTAACAAAAAGTACTCTGAAAAACTCAAACAAAAACAAAAGAACAANTGTACAAGAATGAATAAATTGGATGAATAAAGAGAAAGAAGTAATAAGTTTTAAAAAGTGGGAAATTCTGCTTGCCACTATATCAACAGACACTCATGGATTATATGAAAGTGCCTTTCTTCCCAGGGCTTTAGAACAGTAAGATTACTTT
>NC_048228.1:27385759-27394608 GCF_002007445.2 Ailuropoda melanoleuca | reverse complement strand
TCCAGCTTTTCCCCATTGAGAATAATGCTTGCAGTAGGCTTTTCATAGATGGCTTTTATGAGATTGAGAACGTATCTTTTTTTTTTAAGATTTTATTTATTTATTTGTATGTGTGTGTGAGAGAGAGAGCACGCATGCGCGTGCACGAGAGTGGTATGAAGGGCAGAGAGAGGGAGAAGCAGACTCCCCGCTGAGCAGGGAACCTGATGGGGGCTAGATCCTGGAACTCCGGGATCATGACCTGAGCTGAAGGCAGACTCTTAACCGACTGAGCCACCCAGGAGTCCCTCAATGCCATATCTTATACCAACTAAAATCATCTAGAGCTAGTTTCTGAAAAATACCAAACGGTTAAAATAGTTACTTAAATTATAATGAGAATGCATTAATATTAATGAAATTTAGAAAATCACGCTCAATCGCGTGTGATACGTATAGTTCCAGTTACTTATCAATACCAACATAAGTGTTCACCTACAGATACTGACTACATACTTCGGCATGCATTTACATAAAATATTGAAAAAAATAAAAAATTTTGAATTGCCAATTTTTAATGTAAACTCATCTTTAACTTACTTATATTCACTCAAAGAATGATATCCTCAACTCTCTGCAAATGATTCTTTATCCATAAAATGCCAATGATACTAACAGTCCCTCTTTCATAGAGTCATTGACAACATTAAATAAAATACTATATGTAAAACAATTACAACAATGCCTGGCACACAGTAGGCTCAATATAAGCATTTGCTATAATAATGATGATGGTGTACTATAAATGCCTACGTGACTCAACAACAAAATAAACCTGATTTTTACCGATGAGTATGACAGGTCCATTTTCACATCTTCTGACTTCTGAGAGTCTATGTATTTCTGTAGCTTCTTAATCTGGTCTTCCTTTTCTCTAAGCAGCTCTACTTTTGAGCTTAGTTCATTCTATAAGAAGTGTGAAACAAAAAAAGTGAAATGTATTTTATGGATTTAAATTTTAGGGGATTAAAAAGAACTTACATTTAATAGTTTAAACTGTTAGTAAAATTTAAAAAGTTGATATTTAAACAACAAAATGTTCCTTGAATTTTCTGAAATCATGTTCAATTACATGATGTACATTTTATAGTTCTAGTTCCTTATAACAGAAATACCAACATAAATGCTCACCTCGAGATCTTGATTATACACCTCTGCATGCTTAACTAAATTCTTTAAGTTGGAAATTTCATGAATTAGTTGCATCTGTAAGAGCATGTGAACAGGCAACAGAGCAAACCAATAGTTAATAAAAAAAAAAAAAAAAAAAAAAAAAAAAAAAAGACAAAGAAAACCCCCCAAAAGATAGCAGTTTTTCACTGCTTCAGAATCACCAAAACAGTAAGAAGGGACCGAGAGATCAATTGTTCAAGCTACTATTACAGAACACCTCATTATTTGAAGATACAAAACAAACAAACAAAAACCCAATAAGCCAAACAAAAAATGCCCAAACACCACAAAACAAGCAAACAAGAAAAAAACCTCAGCATGACCCAAGTAACAGTTACGTCATCTGTTAATAATGCTATAATAATGTCAAAAGCAAATTAGTATGCGTCCCATGGAGGAGAGAAACTGGTAATTCAACTTTAAAAAACACACTTTTAATAGATTTTTGTTTTGGGGAGGTTAAGTGCAGAAATGTATTTATTCTACAAGATTTTTTTGTTTTCTTCCCATAAATTAGCCATTTAGCTTTATACTGACATACTTTTTTAGGATTCGTGCTTTAGAATTTAGGTCTGGATGACAGTAGTTTCATGTGGTGTCTTAAAGATAATATCACTTGTTCACTAAAGCTACAGAGGTATGTATAGGATTATCAATTATTACCTTGTTGATTCATTCTACAGAAAATATTGGAAAGATGTTATTGCTTTATATTTCTGTTAAAGATTCTTTTCCATCAAATATCTGGAGCATTAAATATTTGAGTACTACATACTTTTGTGTCAAAATATGTAAATGACAACTTACCATGGATAAACAAATTTTCTCTTAGAATTATAAAATCTTCATGATTTGATGAGTCCTTAAAAAGTAAAGGCAAGGTGGGGGGGTGGGATCACTGGGTGATGGACATTAAAGAGGGCACTTGATGTAATGGGTCCTGGGTGTTATATGCAATTGATGAATAACTAAACTCTACCTCTGAAACTAAAGATACACTGCATGTTAATTAACTGAATTTAAATAATAAAAAAAGAATTTACAAACTCTACACCCAAACTGAATCCTACCTCTGAAACTACACTATATGTTAAAATAATTGAATTTAAATAAAATAAGATTAAAAAAGAAGAAAAAAAAGGCAAATTCTAGTAGAAATGTAAGGGATTTACGAAAATAGCATCCTGTTTAAGTAGTATTTTCTGAATGTTAAATGCAGTCCTAACTAGTTTAGATTGAGACTAATGTTGACATTCTTATTTTAGGTCAGCATCATTCAGAAATATTATGTGAGCCAAATTAGTAATTAAAAATTTCCTACTGGCTGCATTAAAAAAACAGAACTAATTTTAAAAATATATTTGAACCTAATATATCCAAAATATTATCACTTGTTCATGTAATCAATATAAATAACTAAATAGTTTACATTCCTTTTTTTTCCGTACTTAAGTCAGTTCAGACTGGCCACACTTCGAGTACTCAGTCATCACGTGTGGTCAGTAGCCATCAACTGTTCAGTGAAATTTTAGATATTTGTGTTGGCTATAATTTAAATTGGCTCCATCTTTTTATCTTTCTTGTTTCTAAATTTTGTGCAACAAAATCACATTTACCAATAAGGAAGAACTAAAAAATTAATCTTTATTTTGGAAAATAAACGTTAAGAAAGAAAACTTATCTCATTTCTCATTTGAAATAGCACTTTAAGTATTAGTTCTCGTTAACGGAGAAAAATTAACTTTTGTAAAACTTGAACTGTAATTTCCTAATGAGGTATGATTTAAGATGCTGAGCATAAAGAGAAAGTATATGATACAATCAAAAGTTAATTGGCTACTACATAAAAAAATATTACAGATTGCAACTGTAATTTTCAGCAGGTGAAATAAAACATTTAATTCCTGAAGATAAAAACCTCCAAGTTGTTAAAATTGTGAAGGGTTGGAATTTCCTTTGTTCCCTGATCTTGATGATACTTGACTTTGTTTCTAAAAATTACTATTTAAACATCCTGTATCTCTATATCCCCATTTGAAAATGATACACAGCTCTGGTGATTTATAAGACCATTAGGCAAACCAGGGCAATAACCACATGTCCTATGGCCATAATTTGACTTTTTACTCCTTTTTGGCTAAGCTTTTCCCCAAAATGGGGGTTCGGGAACATATTTCACTGCATACACAGACTTATTTTTTTAGTTTAAAATAGAATGGAACTGCCTTTGAACAGAATAAGTTTTTATTACTCAATATTTTAGGTTACCTTATAGAACCTAGAATTTTAGTTGTGTCCAAGTAAAGATGAAAAGAATAGGATTATTCCCCCTTGACTGTGGTTAAAGGGAAAAAAAAAATCAGGATGTGAGAGTCAAGTCATATACTCTGTGAGCTTCAGTTTTTATTATTAATTGAATATATAAATCATGTAAAAAACTTCGAGAAATTATTGCTATACTTATGCCCAAAGTTAATTTTATGTCATATTATTTATAACAAGTAAGATACAATCAGATGAAAATTGGAGTTAGAAGGGGCCTTGGCAAGCAGCTAGTTCAACCTCCAGGGTGGAGAGAAACAGGAAGTAAGTCCCGAGAGATTCTGGGACCCGCTCAAGGCCTTGCATCCTAATCGGAAGCAAATTCAGCTCCAGAGACCATGCTCTTAACCATGATGCTAGACCACCCCCTTCCTTATGAAACTCAGTTTTTATTGATT
The DNA here is from genome assembly GCF_002007445.2 of Ailuropoda melanoleuca. NCBI lineage: Eukaryota > Metazoa > Chordata > Mammalia > Carnivora > Ursidae > Ailuropoda > Ailuropoda melanoleuca. The sequence goes on along the minus strand of NC_048228.1, from coordinate 27,390,676 downwards.
GAAGTTTACGGGTCAGTATATGACATTCTGTATTTTGTTAACACACACATTTTAAAACAAGTTAAATGAAACCCTACAGGTTTTTCATCTTAGGATATATACCCATGAAATGTAGGATTAACTTTAATTTGTAGGTAGAATGGAAATAATACTTTTGGTACTGAATTCTTTTTTCCTTATTTAAAAAAAAAAAGAGTGCGAGAAATGAAACAATACTGAGGAAAAATCATTGTCCCTTTGGGCTACCCTCACAGAAATCCCATAAGTAACTGCAATTAACTCATATTTTAACTACGCCAGAACACTGGCTCTTATTTTGGGGGGTAAGGGGAGGCATAGATAGCTTCATAGTCTGATAATGGCTATGGATCCTTGTTCCAGAATGATGAATATGCGTTCAAAAATTCTACAAAATAATTTTATAATGTCCGTGACCTCTAGGTTAAGGACGGTCTGCTTTAAGAAATCTCTTGAAGTTCTTGAACAATATCTAAGTGTCTGAATTCTGAGTGCTTCTGGATTAGGTTCTCTTAACATGTAGCTTAATATTATATATTCAGAAAATTTAAGTGATCTGTTTCATTTCTAAAAATTTCATTACTAGTATTTAATATTAGTTACACTAATTTTCACAATAACTCTCTGATATGGAAAAAGACATGAGCAAAAACAACTTCCCCAGCTATTCTAATAATGTTCTAAATATTTAGGATTATACGAAAACGAAATCCATTAACACACAGTATCTATGCATAAAACATTCAGTCAGGTAGTAAAATTCATATTGGTCTCAGTCGGAAATGGTTATTCTCTAGACAGTACTTCTGGTGTGCCCAACAAATTAACATTTGAGCAAAATAATTCATATGTGAAACAAATGATTTAAGTATTTTAAAAATAATATAAATAAGTTATTTCTTAAATTCTCTAAATTGTATGTGCACATAGAAAATGGTTGGCTTCTCCATACATCAACTTTAGAAGTAAATATCTCTAAGAGAACGATGCTTCTTGTAAAAGTGTGGTTTTCGCTTCGTGTTTCCATCTCTTACCTCCTGATCTTTCTCTGCTTTTCTTTCTAGAGCCTCAAATTCATCCAAATCATTCTTTTCTTTTAATTTCAATTCTATTTCTTCATTTTCTCGTCTTAGTTGTTCATAGTCCAATACTAGATTATCATAGTTGGCACGAAGTGAATTCAGCTCACTTTCTAAATTTTCCTATTGGAAACAAAACCAGATTTTCAAGTCAGAGAGAATTCAAGTCCTACGTTGTTTCCTTCACTAAAATTTGGATTAGTCTAATAGTTTAACCTGAAATCATGTAGTTAACTTAGGTCATTCTCTTCTTCAGTGTCTTTGTAATGGTTTAGCTTGATCTAGGGTAAAATAAAGGGTGTGCATTTTGGTAAACTAGAAGAGAAGACTATTTTGAAAGGAGTATGAAAAAAAAAAAGACATATAAACAAGTGCTCTGCCTGTATCTAACTGGAAAAGTTATCAGGAGCAGGAGGCTGGAAGGTAGGGTGTATCCTGGGAAGTCTACTTGACCACAGATCCTTACACTCCTTAGTAATAAAGACCATAATCTAATTTTCCACCTGTCTGATGCCTGTTTAACTTCTCAGATAGGTCTGAATTTTGGAAGGGAAACAGAGGTATTATTTATTGACTTCTAAAACTCTAATGGCTGCTATGTTTTACCATACTCAAAGAGGTCTGTTTCTGTTTTGTATACTATTATGAGAAAGAGATAAACTGTAAGTTAAAAAAAGAAACAAAAATTAACACCAGGGATTTTCCAAAAACAACACATTTCTAGAGGATGTTTTAGGGACATAAAAGCACTTTAACTATAACACTCGCCTAATTTTAACTAATATAATGGTTAAGTAATGATAATAGTAATTCCCAAGAATCATTGCAATTTTATAAATTCTAAAACTAAAATGAAATTTTCTTAACAAATACATTTATATTTATAAAACTATACTATACTTCTTTGGACATTAGTAGCCTAGAAAGTATATATGGACTCTATACCTACTGAAGTATTCACTATAGTATTTCCTAAGGGTTTGATAAAACCACACATAATACATTTATTTTTCAGTGGGATTTGGCAATATTACCCCCTTCCTGCTGTGTCATTCTTCTATTATATGTGTGAGAATTTTGAGACCTTAAAAATCAACCCTTTTAAACCCTCAGGGGATTGTCTAAGGAAAAACAAAAACTTAAAAAAAAAAGATGCTAAGATCTACTGGGAAAAAACTAGACGAAAAGGTTTACCTATTACCATACACCTGCATTATGCAATTTTTAGCTTCCTTCTACATGCCAGTTATCAGCTAGGAGTGTAATGAGTAATTAGAACCAAAACTGTTACTGAAACTAAGTCAGAGCTAGTAATGTGCTGCTACAACAACGTAAACACCAACAAAAAGCGAATTGTAAAAAAAGTAAGAGGAGGGGCGCCTGGGTGGCTCAGTCATTAAGTGTCTGCCTTCGGCTCAGGTCATAATCCCAGGGTCCTGGGATCAAACCCCACATCGGGCTCCCTGCTCAGCGGGAAGCCTGCTTCTCCATCTCCCACTCCCCCTGCTTGTGTTCCCTCACCTGCTGTCTCTCTCTCTCTGTCAAACAAATAAATAAAATCTTTAAAAAAAAAATAAAAAGAGTAAGAGGATAATGTTCTATAAAATATGTTTAAGTTACCTGACTTAGTAGCTTTGTTGCTGGATTCCACTCTGTCTCATTTAATGTATCAAAAGTATTACTGAAAGTATCAGACTCTGAGCAGAAAGCTAGGAGAAAAAGAAATTTATCCATAAATATGTTTAATAAAGTTTCTTAAAAGGCCAAAGACTAAAAAAAAAATCTGATCAGAGGTAATTAAGCTCTAATTAGCTAACATGTGCTCACAATACAAATATCAAGAATATATTAACAACAGATATAATCATTTATATTATTATATGAATTAAGATCCCTGGTTAGAATTAGTAATAAAACATTTGATCCTTAATACAATATAGGCAAAAGGGAAAAATTCTGAATTTGAGATTTGATCACTGTAAGTAGATTTTAAAATGCCCTTTAAAAATACTACTAATGTTGGAGACACTACTTTGAAACATGCTTGTGTAATGCCACCCTTTCAAGATCAAAGTTTAAAGCAGATGTTATATGGATACTAATTGGATAATGATTAGAATAAAACCAGCAATAAAAAAGTCTCATGTTTCAACTAAAGTGTATTGTTCTTAAGAGACGTGAAAATAATAAAGTTCACTTTCTTAAAATCACTAATCTTTATCATTATCTCCATTATAATCATATCTAAAATATATACACTTTATTAAATGTGTTTATCACATTAACTGAGTTATAAATGAAGTAGTTCTTTTTTTTATTTTATTTTATTATATTATGTTAATCACCATACAGTACATCCCCAGATTCCGATGTAAAGTTTGATGCTTCATTAGTTGCGTATAACACCCAGTGCACCATGCAATACGTGCCCTCCTTACTACCCATCACCAGTCTATCCCATTCCCCCACCCCCTCCCCTCTGAAGTCTTCAGTTTGTTTCTCATAGTCCATAGTCTCTCATGTTTCATTCCCCCTTCTGATTACCCCCCTTTTCTTTATCCCTTTCTTCCCCTACCGATCATCCTAGTTCTTATGTTCCATAGATGAGAGAAATCTAAATGAAGTAGTTCTTTATGGGATGCTTTTGTAATTCGAAGCAGCTGAAAAAGCACTCACATTCATCAATTTCTCCCACTACAGTTATAGCCGCCTTCCGTGTTTTTGTTACATTTGTTGACATATTAAATTCATTTATATAATTTGAGTCCTTCATTTTGTTAATTTTGCCAAGGCACCAAGTGACTCTTCGTTTTCTTTTAGCCTAAAGAGGAAGAAATCAAAATTATCTCACNACTACGGTTATAGCCGCCTTCCGTGTTTTTGTTACATTTGTTGACATATTAACTTCATTTATATAATTTGAGTCCTTCATTTTGTTAATTTTGCCAAGGCACCAAGTGACTCTTCGTTTTCTTTTAGCCTAAAGAGGAAGAAATCAAAATTATCTCGCAAGATCTGGGCTCAAACATCATAAAACAAGGGGATTAGTTTACAGTTTTTGGAAAACATGGCCTTGGTGGAATTCTTTTTAAGCCTACTTTAATATCCTATCAGTCTAAGGACATCCTGAGAAAACAAACTTTTAAAATCAGCGTTTAACCCCATAAAAAATTTGATGAAACTATTATTTAAAACTCATGTTTTATTTGAAAGTTTCCCTACAAGCTTTTCTGGGACTTAATTGAAGGGAATCGGCTGACTCACAACCTCCCACGTAATCCAGCGTTCTCTGGCGGGGGAGCCACGGCCGTCNCGGCCGCCACACCACAGCTACCAAAAGCACTCTGGGGCGTCCAGCTCTAACTGGGAAAGGACAGACAGAGGGTCTGTTTGAACTCCCTTCAGAGGGTAAATCTCCGCACAGCCTTCACAGTGCAGTTCTCTCCCAGTTCAGTAAAGCTGATGCCTCCCCCAGTGCTCCGAACCTCACTGGGCCTTTCTCCCTGAGTTATGTGCTCAGCTGGTACCTTTACCAGCAACCTCCTCACAGCTTGATGGATGAACGCTCCAGCCTCTTCGCTTGCTTTTGATTTTTTAAACACAAACTCTTCACTCTTCTCTCTAGCTTCTTCTTTTCGTTTCTCTTTTGTGCTCTTCCTCATCATCCGTCTCCTCCTTCCTCATCCTTTCAGGAACACCTCCGTCTCCTGTGTTTATCCCACCCAGCTAGCTGTCCTCACCACTCGAGTACTCTGGTTTGCTGGTTTCTTCTCTGCTTGTGTTTTCCCGTATTTCACAGCTACCATTCTTCTCCTGTCCC
>NC_048228.1:27383383-27385659 GCF_002007445.2 Ailuropoda melanoleuca | reverse complement strand
ACGTGAGCGTTCGCCTTCAAGAACATAACTGTCACTGTGCATTAATACTTTTCTATATTCTTTTTTTTTAAATTTTTTTTAAGATTTTATTTATTTATTCGATAGAGATAGAGACAGCCAGCAAGAGAGGGGACACAAGCAGGGGGAGTGGGAGAGGAAGAATCAGGCTCACAGCAGAGGAGCCTGATGTGGGGCTCGATCCCAGAACGCTGGGATCACGCCCTGAACGTGAAGGCAGACGCTTAACTGCTGCGCCACCCAGGCGCCCCAATACTTTTCTATATTCTATTCCAACCAAAAAGTGTTTTAAAAACAAAAGAAGACTACTGAAATAAAACCAGGCTTCAAAGAAACGGAAAATGACTGTAGACCAAGTAAATCAATGATGTAGAAAACAAACTCGAGAATGAAAGCAGAGTGCAGAGAACGATGTGAGAGGAGACGTATGATGCGGAAAACAAAGAATGCAGATCTAGGATTGGCATGGAAGGCAGGAAATGCCCACGCTCAAACATTTCACAGTGGCTGTGAGGGTATCGTGAGGACAGCTGACCCAAACCTCACAGATGTCAACAGAAGGGGGATGACTAGATTATATCCTAACAGCCCCAAACTGGAAACCCAAATACCCATGCTGGATGGGATGGATGCAGAAATGGAAGGATATTGACATCTGGTGGATATTCACACTGTATATGAATAAAAATGAATGAACTTCAGACGCATGCAAATTTAGACTACGATACCATCACAAGATTATTCAATAGAGAGCCTTAAAAAACGGCTTTTACAAAATTATAGTTCACGTGTCTAATAAAATCCCACATATATGCTCTTAAAGTACAAGATACTGATAATTAATGTTGTATATACAGAAATTCCCGGGGCGCCTGGGTGGCACAGCAGTTAAGCATCTGCCTTCGGCTCAGGGCATGATCCCGGCGTTATGGGATCGAGCCCCACATCAGGCTCCTCTGCTAGGAGCCTGCTTCTTCCTCTCCCACTCCCCCTGCTTGTGTTCCCTCTCTCACTGGCTCTCTCTCTGTCAAATAAATAAATAAAATCTTTAAAAAAAAAAAAAGAAAGAAAAATAGAAATTCCCTTGGGTAGACTGCAATTCCTTGGGGAACAGGCAGTGAATATTAGGCTTCTTTGATTTCCTCCTCTATCCAGAAAGCATTTGGGCAAACATTCTTATAATTAATGAATGAATAGGAATGTACAAATGAATAAATATGAATGAATGAATAAATGAATGAATGAATGAATGAATGACTGTCTTGACCAATTCATCATTGCTGAGTTTGTTCCTTAGGTTATTTCCAACTCTAATCTGGCCAACTCATTGCAGCTTTGCATAATTTCCTCCCGAGCTTTGTTTAAAGAGAAGAAATAGAAACTTCCCAGAGTAAATGTCAGCTGGAGAAGGCCTGCATGGTGAGAGGCTCTTTCCACGCCTGTTCTGGGAGGGTAACCATTCATGGACTGGGCGAGTTTGTCCCTTACACGGAAGGAAAGGGGCATATATCCCTGGTGATAAACACTAGCCAAGTGGGGGAACCTGTCCCTGTGGCCATCCCTAAGGGGGAGGCTGCAGCCACAGTAGGGTAAGGGAGGGGGTGTGGTAAGGGAAGATGGTACCCAACTAATGGATCACAAAGGATGCTCTGATGTCCATCAGTGTCCAACACATCAACTCCCCGTACCACACCATGGGTCCTCTGAGGATAAATGAGTGGCCCCAGGCAGCAGGACTTCAGGGCTCAGCCTGTCCTAGAGAACAGCAAACAGGCAAAGCCTCAGAAACTTGCCTTCCCCGAGAGCCAACCTGCAGTTGGTTTTCAGACCCTGCCTGCTTGCTCTAAACTCAGCACACATCTGCACAGCCCTGCCCAGAGCCCCAAGATACTCATCATAAAGCATGAGCAGTCATAACTCAGGGTTCACCTTGGCCAAAAGTAAATAAGTAGAAGGAATCTTCCATCAGAAAATAAATGGCCCTTCTCCAAGCTGAGAGCCTGGATTGCCCTGCTGAAGGACAAACAGTGTCTTTAGCAGCCNAGTGGGTCTCAGGCCATAACGCCTGGCTGGCCTCCATCAGTGACCCTGCGGGGGGCCCCCACTGCTAAGCCTGCCCACATAGGCTAGAGGGCTGTTAGACTCTCTCCCTGCTCTTCTTGCCTGCTGAGAAAGCACCTTTCAGCCAGGCTCAGCTGTCTGAGCGAAACATGCTTCTGAGCTCGGCTGCTCGCCCAAGTACACGGATGCTGGTTCTG
>NC_048228.1:27373882-27376682 GCF_002007445.2 Ailuropoda melanoleuca | reverse complement strand
AAAAAAAAAAAAAGAGAGAGAGAGAAGAAAAGAAAAAAGAAAAGAAAAAAACAAAAACAAAACAGAAGCATGTATTTCTCATTCACAGGTTGCAGGTTTGGTGGATATAGGCCATGTTCAGAGGAGTGGTCTCTGTCAGGCTGTGGGAAATTAACATAGAAAGGTTTGACATCTTCACGATTTTGAAACTCCCTGTCTAAGTATGCTTTTCCATTTGTTCAAGTATTTGATTATGTCTTTTAGGTCTGTTTTAAAGTTTCTTTATTTTGGTCTTGGGTAATTTTTGTTGAGTTTCTACCTAGGTATTAGATCTTTTAAGTCATTACTGTAAATGGAGTCTTTTTGTACACTAAATATTCTGACTGGTTGTTGTATTATGAGTTATTGATGTCTGTATATTAATTTTGTACCCCACTGCCTTTCCAAATTTCCTTACTAATTATGAAATCCGGATGGTTTTCATGGCACTCTCACAAGCTTTACATCTATGCAATCCTATCAACTGCATAGTTTTAGCTTTGTAACTGATGTTACAGGAGCCAAAATAGTTAATTTGGCAGATACAGAAGCTGTTTTTAAATGAACTTTGAAAAAATATTTTTTTAAATTTTTTGAGAGAGAAAACATGAGGCAGGGGAGAGTAGGAGAGGGGAGGTGGTGGGGTGGTGAGAAAATCTCAAGCAGGCTCCACGCCCAGGGCAAGCCTAACACAGGGCTCAATCTCACAAGCATGAGATCATGACCTAAACCGAAATCAAGAGTCGGACACTTAACCGGCTGAGTCACCCAGGTGCCCCCAGAAGCTGCTTTTTATGTTAAAGACTTTCATCACAGAATTATTAGTTTCTAAATGCAAGGTAGCACTTTTTGAGAGAGAACAAGATGACATTGAGACCATACATTTCTGAGTTTCCATTACCTTCAGCGCCTGTTTGAGCAGCTCTTTCACCGCCTGCAAGATCAACCAGATTCTGTAAGGCAGATGAAAACAAACCTTCAGGAAGGGTAACTTGAACTAATAAAATCCCAACTAATTGAAAGAATGATTTTAACACACAGTCTGTTTGCATACCCCATCTGGATGCTTGTCTTTCTTTCCACTGCTTAGGCTTTCCCCTTTCTGAGTCAGATTGATCTGTATACCTTGTTCCTTTTTTACCATATCCTCCATAATGCTGTCAGAATATGTTCTCCATTTCTTACACAAAGTTCAAAACCTTACAGGTGAGTATGATTTACAATTTGGCACTTGCGTTGCTCCAGATTTAAATCTACCCAGTACTCACTCTGAATTGTAGCTGTCCTACTTGCTATGCCCTAAATGCGTCATGTATTTCTATGCTTCTAAGAGCTCTCTTTTGCCATTCCCTTTGTTTAATAAGTTCTCCTGTTCTAGTCTGCCCCATTCCTTATTCATGACCAAAGACAATTGTTACCTCCTTAGTAAAACTTTGCCCACCTTTATTCTTCCTCTCCCACACTTTGAATGAACTGCTCTTTCAATCGATCGTGTACCCAGGGGTCTTTAAAGATACAACTTATTCTTTGGCACTTACTGTGTTGAGCTAGTCATTTGTGTCTATGACTATACTGTAGTATCTTTAAAAGCATGGGCCTCTTCATTTCACAAATATTGTTGACAAAAAGTGACTGCTTGTCATGCTCCAGGCAGTGTATTAGGTGCTAGGGATATGGCAGTGAACCAGACAAATAAGTTCTCTGCTCTCACAGAGCTTTTGTTCTACATGCGGCAGGACGGGGAGAGGAGGAAGTTGGTGAGAAGTGAGAAAAAGACAGGTAAGAAACACATCATGGTAGGTGTAATACAGATAATTTAAATAGAGCATTGGAAGAGGAAAGAGGAAGGTACAGAGCAGGCCCTTTGGACCAGGAGGTAGGGAAGCCCTCCTATTAAGCTAGGATCTGGAATGACACAGAAGAGGGGGCCAGCCATGCAAAGATCAAGGGACCATACTCTAGATAGAAAGAATAGCCAGTACACCCAGTCACAAAGCAGAAATAAGCTTGGTGCATTCAAAAACTAGAAAAGGCAGCATGGCAGAATTGGTGAAGTAGAGATGGGACAATATAAATTGAGAAAAATAGGTAGGGGTCAGACTGTGCAGGGCATTGTAAGGAAGAGTAAGAACTCTGGATTTTCTAAATGTGACAGGAAAGGGTTTAAGCAAGAGAGCAACAGACATCTTGATTTAACTTTTTGAAGGACTGCCTGTGGCCCCTGGACTGGAGAGGGGCAAGAGTGGCGGCAGGGAGTCCAGTTAGGAGGCTCCTGCAGGAATCTGAGTGAGAGGTGATGGAGGCCTGGGTTAGGAAGGTAGCCATGGAGACAGTAAGTGGTGGAGGGATGCCTTCTTTATTCCTTTAATCTCAGAGCGGAACTATGCTCAGAACATGATGAAGGCTCAGCAAATATTCTTAATGCATTACAACAAAGTCAGAGATTTAAATTTTCTCTCTCTGTGGACACTTTCAGGAATGGGCAGTAATTATGTACTCCTGCTTTAATTATGTCCTATCTAGACACTATTTTCTCTAAAATACTCAAAGTCTAATCTCTCTTGTATATTACAGAAGACCTAGATACATAATGAAGGGGCAAAATGGTGAGAAAGGCAGCATGAATTAGGGAAGAAAGATGGGAACAAGTATCGGTGTTCAAAGATACCAAGAGGCCCAATATATCTATAAGAGAGGAGCTCACGTAGAGTAGAAGGAAGTCAAGTGAGGTTGGTTAAGAGTGGTGACACAACATCAACAGTACTTAGTAACATTAGAAAAA
>NC_048228.1:27367715-27373721 GCF_002007445.2 Ailuropoda melanoleuca | reverse complement strand
TCTAGGGGTCTGGTCTTTGGTCTCTTCGTTCCCAACACGCTCTCAGAACAAACCCATCCATTCCCACGACTTGACTTTGGATCTGCAGCAGCTAATGCCCAAAGCGATATCTCTACCTCCCACCTGTCACCTGATTTTCATATACTTGCATATTCAGTTACCTGAAACCTTAAACTGGAGTGTCCCAAATAAAACCCTGAGAGCCGCACTGCTCTTCATTCGGTATTTCTTAACAATGAATACTGCTACCCGCTACCCAGCAAAGTTTGCAAGTCATTCTGGATACCTCTCTCCCTCTCCCTGTCCCACACATCTAAATAATCACCAAGTCCTGTTCAGTCTACCTCCCACGTAGCTCTCCAATTTACCCATTTTTCCATTTCCAGAGTCAGAGTCCTTGTAGAGCCCCCAACAACCTGATGCACACAAGCAGCCACACCTTTCTGAAATACAATTGTGACCATGGTACCTACCAGACTTTTCCTTGCCCTTAGGGTAATGCAATGTTCGAATCCTTCACTGTGATTTAAACTGACACTGACACCAAGACATTTTAAGTCCAACAGATACATTATGTTGTTTTCATTACTCCAAGCTTTTGTACATGTACATCTCTTCCTGAAATCTTCTTCCCTATACCTTCCATTGGGCTGTTTCCTATTCATCACTCAGGCAACAAAAAGCACTTGGGATGTCTTCCTTATACATAGTATGGTGACTTGAACATGTCTATTAATAATTATCTTAACAGCATGTATTTGCTGTGGATTTGCCCTGTGTAAAATGTAGTGTTGAGCACATTCTATGTATTATTTCACCTAATTCTCACAACAATCCTATGAGGTGCGAATTAAACTATCTCACAGGTAAGGAAACTGCAGCAAAGTGGATTTAAGAAATTGCCCAAGGTAAAGAGTTAGGAATCGACAGCACCAGGATTCAAAACCAGGCAGTCAAGCTCCAGAGGCCATCCTTTTAATCATGATACCATCATAGCCAAAAAATACCTACTGGATAAAAAGAAAACCCTTAACTCTAGTAAAAACAATAGTACACATACTGGAAGCCAGAATTTTGATCACTGTATTGACCTACAGTCTAGATCAATCTTNGTTGATCTACAGTCTAGATTAATCTTCCTGAGATCAATATTTGTTTCTTTAAATAGAAAATATTACTAAACACTTATGGTTCCCAGTCACCTGATCTACTTTATTAGAATTTGTTAAGAAGCATATGGTACATAGATTCCTTGTCAGTATTTCAGACTTCTTGAATTAGGACCTCTACACATGGGATCAGTATTTGTAATGAACCTCTTAGGTTTTGCTGATGTATAGGCAAACACACATAATGTTCTGGGTTTTCTGAATATACTGTATGAAAGGATAAGAAATGCATAACTGTACAATAAACACAAAGGAATACCAATCCTAGTCTCTGTATACCAAGTCTGAATTGTCCTGTTTTAAAGTTTACCTTTAATTCCTGTTGTGATGTGAGGGAAGAAGAGGTCACCAGCATCCGTGTTAAGTTCTGAATTTTCTCAATCTGTACTTTTTGAAGCAAATCTTTTTCTTCCAAAAGTTGGGCCAACTGGTCTTTTTCCATTGCTTGGGCCCGAGTCTCTAAAGAAACCTATAGAATATAATATTAAGTTATGTTAATAATAAATGTAGCTAGATTTTAAAACCTTGAAAGTAGCTTAAAAGAATAGAATATTAAATTTGTATGTGGAGGCTCTTGGGTGGCTTAATCAGTTAAGCGTTTGACTCTTGATTTCAGTTCAGGTCATGATCTCAGGGTTTTGAGATCGAGCCCCACATTGGGCTTTATTGAAATGAAATGTACCCTACCTACAAAATACTAATACTATGGCAGTTACCATAATCAGTAATTTCTTAAACCTATAATAAAGTAAAATACACATTTCTTCCTGTGTATTGTAGGTGCAATATAGAAGATTATAGAAGGCTGTTATCACAATTCTATTAATTGCCTAATAATATATAAATAATAGGCAGAGAAGTCATAAAAGCAGAGACTTGAATACCTACAGTAAAAGATCAGATGTTCTCCTAAGACTTTCATTTGATATTTTACTCATTTTATTTTTTAAAATTTTAGATCATTTTTTTTTTTTTTAAAGATTTTATTTATTTATTTGACAGAGATAGAGACAGCCAGCAAGAGAGGGAACACAAGCATGGGGAGTGGGAGAGGAAGAAGCAGGCTCATAGCAGAGGAGCTTGATGTGGGGCTCGATCCCACAACGCCGGGATCACGCCCTGAGCCGAAGGCAGACGCTTAACCACTGTGCCACCCAGGCGCCCCTAAAATTTTAGATCATTTTTAAAAAGATAACTAAAATACTAGATTTTTATAAAATATGAAACCGTAATGGTTAAAACAAACAAATTACATGACAAGTGATTATGCTACCTTATTAGACTTTATCTTAGGGTCAGAAGAATTCAAGATAATGAGAAAATACAAAAATAAAGTTTTAAGTAACTATACATGGTCTTTCTTTTTAACCTAATTCCCAATGTATTTGTGACAATTTAGAAAGAACGTCTCTACTTGGCTCATTTGAAAATCTCAAATTTTGCCCGTTGGAGATGAAAAACAAAATCTAAAATAATTTCAAGAAACAAAGTTTTCAGTTTATAGTAAATTAAACTAAAATTTTTATGAGTTGATTTCTCCTTTCTTGAAAGCTGTTTTATTTTATTTTTTTTTTAAGATTTTATTTATTTATTTGACAGAGAGAGAGAGACAGCCAGCGAGAGAGGGAACACAAGCAGGGGGAGTGGGAGAGGAAGAAGCAGGCTCCCAGCGGAGGAGCCTGATGTGGGGCTCGATCCCAGAACGCTGGGATCATGCCCTGAGCCGAAGGCAGATGCTTAACGACTGAGCCACCCAGGTGCCCCTTGAAAGCTGTTTTAAATTTAGGCTATAGACCTCAGATATATTGATGAATGAAGAATATCTCGGCATTTGGGCAGATCTTAGTTCTCAATCTGTCCCTATTCTTTACTGAAATGCATGGCTCATACATACCTCCTCTAACTGTTTCTTAAGATCCATTATCTCTTTTCTATATCTTTTCAGGAGAGCTTCATCACTGGATACCTCATTAACATAAGGAGTATTCTTCATATATTTGGCAGTGCTGGCAAACTGGGGAAAAATACAAGAGTGTTAAGTGTTCAATGTAAAAAATTAATTTAATTAATAATATTTAGGTTTCTTACAATTAAGTTTCATAAAGAAAGATCAATACTCTTCCCTGGTGGCTTAATACTTTCGAACACGGACAGTATTCTACGTCCTTGTAACTTACCCAGCTGCTAGTCTGCAGAAGGGTGAAGGAAATATCTTGACGATGGATGGATGCCAACAGAGAACCTACAAGCACTGGCTTACTGGAATCCCAGTCACCCCTCAAAGTCCGGTGCAACTGCCCCCCTCTACTCTGAAGCTTTGCTTCCACTTGAAAGTATCTCTCCTTTCTCTGAACTCTATTTATCAATAGTTAATGAATCCAAGGCAATCACATTGNTCCCTCTACTCTGAAGCTTTGCTTCTACTTGAAAGTATCTCTCCTTTCTCTGAACTCTATTTATCAATAGTTAATGAATCCAAGGCAATCACATTGGAAGACGGGTCTTATCTTCCCTCTAAGACTATAAATTGTGAGGTCAGGGACTGTATTTTTTGTCTTTGTTTCTCTGACACTACGTTGATCTAGTGCTCAATAACTATTTACAACAATATTTCTTAGAGTGTGAGTAGCAGCAGTAACTGTAAGTGGGTCCATGAAGGTCACCATTAAAGAACACTGAATCCTTGATTGAGGCAGCTGTTCTATTGGCATTTCGCATTTTTTTTTCTTTCTTTTTTTTTTAAACAGAAAATGTAAGGCTTAGGTGCAGAGCAAAAGCAAGCAACAATCAGCTAACAGGAGTTCAAGAGTTATTTTGTTATAAACACACACACCTATTTGTTGAAAAGTCATATTAGTTTTTCATTCATGGGAATGAGACAAAGTTTCCCTCTACAATAAGTAGAAAAAGTGAGTGTTTTTTTTTTTTAAAGAATAATAGTATAGTAGTGTTGGATGTGGCAAAAATTTGGAGGTGGGGTACGAATGATTGAAATTTGGGAAAATAAAGGAATACTATTTAGTAGGCAATGCATCAGTTTTATTGCGGCAGGTATGTTATGTCATTAAAAAGAAGATACCTAATTTTAGTGGGTAATTTTTTCTTATAAATGATTTTCCCCCATATTGAAATCAAAATCAAACTCACCTGTAGAGTAGTAAGGGTTTCATCAAAGGACACTGGAGTAATTGTGCAGATAATACGTGTCTTTGCATTTCCTCCCAAGGAGTTCTGGAGAATTCGTGTTAATTTACTATCTCGATAATTTATGAAACCACTTAGTGAGAAAGAGGTTTGGGAAAAAAATAGTAAGAGTTTTTATACAACAGAAGTGGTTGGTTTTTAATGCAGAACCTTAAATTAGCTACAGTTTAAAAATTCTTTACAGTTACATGAGGCAGATCAAAACTACTAACTAAATCATATTTAAGATAAAAAGTATATTTAGTAGGTCACAGTCATATGTCTAAGAAGCTAGGCTTGCTCACAGAATCACAAGCTACTTAATACAGGGAAGTATAATTTTCAACCTCATGCAAGATGTAAGCATTAATAGGCAAATGTACAATGGAATACACTTACCCAACTTGTCCATCACTAAGTTTCTTGATCACTTGTCCCAAAATAAATAAACTTCTATTTATATTACAGCCTTCCTTGAGTCGCATACCTGCATGTATTAGGCAAATATGAAAACTAAAGTTGACCTCTGTACTAGATGATGAACTTATTTATCAGTAAGTTATAAGAGAAATTAGACTTTCTGGTAAGGGTTAGATGATAAAGTCTGTGCCTTGGATTGGATCTGAGTCCACTTTATTACCACCAGTAAAAGGAGCTCTCTCCTTATTCCTCGGACCTATTAAGTAAACCAGAAATGCTATCACCTAAGAGAAAGAGCAAAAAGAACAGATGGCTAAGAAAAAAAAATGAGAGGGAAGAAAAGTTCATTTCCTAAAAGAGCCCAACTCCTCAGTTCAAATCTGTTTTTTTCCAAACTTCCAAGTATAGGCAACTATAGACTTAACAACCAAATTAATTCTTATAGATTCACAACCAACAAAGTTCTAATTTTTCAACTTATATGCTCACATGGCTCATATATTTAAAAAAAAAGAAAGAGAGAGAGAGAAGAAAAGAAAAGAAAAAAGAAAAGAAAAAAACAAAAACAAAACAGGAGCGTGTATTTCTCGTTCACAGGTTGCAGGTTTGCTGGATATAGGCCATGCTCAGAGGAGTGGTCTCTGTGTCAGGCTGTAGGAAATTAACATAGAAAGGTTTGACATCTTCATGATTTTGAAACTTCCTGTCTAAGTATGCTTTTGCATTTGTTCAAGTATTCGATTATGTCTTTTAGGTCTGTTTTAAAGTTTCTTTTATTTTGGTCTTGGGTAATTTTTGTTGAATTTCTACCTAGGTATTAGATCTTTTAAGTCATTACTGTAAATGGAGTCTTTTTGTACACTAAATATTCTAACTGGTTGTTGTATTATGAGTTATTAATGTCTGTATATTAATTTTGTACCCCACTGCCTTTCCAAATTTCCTTACTAATTATGAAAATCTGGATGGTTTTCATGGCACTCTCACAAGCTTTACATCTATGCAATCCTATCAACTGCATAGTTTTAGCTTTGTAACTGATGTTACAGTAGCCCAAAATAGATAATTTGGCAGATACAGAAGCCGTTTTTTTTTTTTAATTTTTTTTATTATATTATGTTAGTCACCATACAGTATATCCCCGGATTCCGATGTAAAGTTCGATGCTTCATTAGTTGTGTATAACACCCAGTGCACCATGCAATACGTGCCCTCCTTACTACCCATCACCAGC
>NC_048228.1:27353982-27364605 GCF_002007445.2 Ailuropoda melanoleuca | reverse complement strand
AGAATAAACGAATACATGAAGCTAAAAAATTTAGACCGTGAAGACAGAGAATATTGGCAAGGAAGAGGAAGGAAGCACAGAAAAAGAGAGAAATGATATAGTGCAGCAAGAAGGAAATGGGATGTTTACTTACATGGAAAAAAAGAATGTTTGCATAATGTATATATTCACTATTCAACAAACACGTGTTGAATATAAACTATGTATAATGTGTTGAGGCTATAAAGATATCACTCTTCCCTTCAAGGGATTTATAGTCTAAAACACTATGTTTATAATATAAAACATTTTCTTATTATATTTAAGAATATACTTGAACAATGTGATTTACTGTTTAATAGTCCCAGCTAGGTTTTTGTTGATCTCATGAATCTCAATTCTATTGGCTGAGACAAAATAACAACAACAACACAAAACCAAATGGCCCCCACCCCCATTCCAAGAACACGCTAACTCTTAAATGCATATGGAAAATCTCCCCCCAAGAACTCTGGTTAGGAAAAGTTTTTCCATCTAAATTTTAGGAGACAGCAGCCATGACATAGAGGAAGAAAGACCCTCTGAATTCTTCCTACATTTTAGTTAGCAACCTCATGTTTACAGACAAGACTAGTTAAACTACCAATTCATACATGTTTTTGCCTGTTCGGTTAACAGTTCTTATGAAACCAAACATCTAGCAGCCAAATTAAATGATGCTTTGGCCCATATGGTACAGTATTATGGTCCATCAATACTCACCACGTGGGACACTTTGACGGATCCTTCACAACTGGAAGGTTCCCCTTTCTCTCTACTTTCCAGAATCTAGACAGAAAACTTGTAAAAAATTAGTGCATTTTTAATTGGAAAGGCCAAACACAGAGTTACCTACCATTCTAAAAATGGTATGAGAGCGACTGCTTCTTTGATTCATTTTTGTAATTCCATAATTTCTGTTCTCTGTAAAAGGTAAGTCATATTTCAGCTGCATACATTAAAATCCAAAGAAAAACATTAACTTTAATTTTTAAGAGTGAAAAGTGTGATTTGAAGCCTAAATACATTTAACTGAATAGCTTTTACCAGTGTTTTGGAGAAATAACAGTATAAAGTCTTACTTTCTCCTTTTGTGGTCCACTTCAAAGCCATTTCTGATGTATAAACAACTTCTTCTGTGAGATCAGCCACATACACATTCCTCTGAAACAAGTTTTATTATGAGAAGAGTAGAGAAGACGTCACTAAAAAGTGTGCATCTCAAAAAGAAGGTGTTAACTATTATAGAATTCATTTGTGGAAGTTACAAGTGGAAAATGTATGAAAATAACGAGTAAAAGTAAACCTATGATATGTACATTTTATTTCCTATACCAAAGCATAGAAAATTCTGATACTTCTGTCTTGTTCTTTTTTAAGGCACTTATACCAAAATATTACAGTCGTCAATGTTTAAAAACTATACATATTGCTCATATGCTGTCTTTATAAACACTTAAGAAAAAATAAACCATATAAACAGGAGATAGCTTAAAGAATACCAAAATTAAAGGTAAATGTTCAAGAACAATAATCCCAATAAGCAAGTCTATTTTTAGCTACTTCAGCTCTGTTACTCACATTGAAGTCTTCCCGAACTATTAAAGGCTTCATTTTTTGAGTGTCACAGACTAAGTCTGTAATGGTTTCATTGTATATCTCCATGTAAGATACACGTAAGAGAAATTCTCTGTCAGGAAACTAGAAGGGAAAAAACATGTGTAAAAACATCAGAGATCATCCATTTATGAAAACCTAGTATTTAATACTTATGTGCTGATATTAAACATTAAAATATTCTGAGAAATTATCTTTGTAAAGCAAACAAGAGACAAAACCTCACATGGTTTTATGTTGACGACAAACAAAAAAATATAAAAATATGTTTCAGGAATAATGAAAAGCGTATTATCAAATAATTAAACTCAAATAAAACCCTACCAACAGATGTTCAAATAAGGACACTAAAAATCATTAAAACTATGGTCTCTGGGAAACAAACTGAGGGCTTCAGAGGGGAGGGGGGTGGGGGATTGGGATAGGCTGGTGATGGGTGGTAAGGAGGGTACGTATTGCATGGTGCAAAACTCTTAGTTAGGCTGCGTATTCTGGCCTTTTCTCTACTTCTGCTTTTCTCTGCTCCTTACCAACTGCTGGTAGCTAAAAAAAAGGCAAGGAGGAGCTAACCATTCTGGTAAGATCTTCCTGTTCCTTGACATCCACTTTTTGGTGTGATTAGTACTGTTTTAGGATTCAAGGGAAAGAATGAAAGTACTTTAAGCTCTACAAAGTAAGTTTGTGGGAAGAAAGTGAATCTATGTTATGCCTTTTCTACCCATGGCTAATGAAGAGATAACTATAAACCTACTTCCTTTCATCATCACAAGTGTCTATTACTACCTTTACCTGTATGTACCAGAAATTTAGCAAAGGTATTTACCTTTTTAATTTTTTGGAAAATGTCATGAATTGCCCTGGGTATTACCCCCAAATAATCCTCTGAACCCATCATGGTGTACGTTTTTCCTGAAGCAGTCTGTCCATAGGCAAATATGGTACCTGGAAAAACAAAACACACATGCAAAGATTAAAAATGAATCGATAGGGTATAAAACTATCAGTACTTGAATAGAGAACCAATACTAAGATATTTCTACAGTGAATACAAACCATTGTAGCCTTGTATGGCAGAATCTATGATTGGTACGGCTATTTCTTCATACACATTTTTAGTAGTTTCATTACTGTGAAAGACACGATCTAAAAAAAAAAACACAGCACACACACACACACATACACATAGAGGTTAAATCAACAAATCAACTTTCCTTCNAAGCAGTCTGTCCATAGGCAAATATGGTACCTGGAAAAACAAAACACACATGCAAAGATTAAAAATGAATCGATAGGGTATAAAACTATCAGTACTTGAATAGAGAACCAATACTAAGATATTTCTACAGTGAATACAAACCATTGTAGCCTTGTATGGCAGAATCTATGATTGGTACGGCTATTTCTTCATACACATTTTTAGTAGTTTCATTACTGTGAAAGACACGATCTAAAAAAAAAAACACAGCACACACACACACATACACATAGAGGTTAAATCAACAAATCAACTTTGCTTTGTTTCTTAGTAGTTGTCCAAAAAAATAAAATTGTCAGGATATGGTAACATAAAATATTTAGGACACAATATTCTCTTCAACTTATTGGTAGTTCGAAAATATACTTCTCTATGAGGTGAGATGTGTCGGTCCTCACAAAGAAAAAATAAAAGTCAGACTTCTCAGCTATCCTATGTGCTTTTAAGAGGCAGTAGGGCATAGTGGCTGAATTCAGGGGTATAGAATCAGACTGCAAACCTGGTTCCACCACTTATAAGCTGTGTGACTTTGGGCAAGGTGGTTGATGTCTCTGTGACTCACCTAATCTGTAAAATGGATACGTATTCTCTTCCTCATAGAATTATTGTGAACATATCATTAATACTTAGGAAATGTGAACTATTACTATGCTTTGAGAAATTTTAAAGTTTATAACATATTTGACAAGAAGGCCTGGCTCAAACTATACTGAGAAATGCACACATATGGAAGAAGAGACCCGAACAAAGCTGAAAGGTTACAGGGAATGACTAGTTGGCTGGCTGCTAAAGGAGGCTGGGTTTACAGTAGCATTGGTGCTGATGAGTTCACTAGTCTAGGATGTGGTTCTCTGCTTTTGTTAGCATAATTAGCACATTAAAAATGGACAACTCTTTCAATGGTGGCCTCATATTAAAATCTCACAAGAAGTGGATTCGTAAATCAGAAGGAAATGTATCCACCTGCAATGAGTAATTCAGTGGTCAGGCTGTCTGCATTCTGACCACACATCTGCCCTGTTGGCAGAACTAAATGGAAAACCAAAGTGCCATCTGAAGGCTGCTTAGGGATTATGATTGCAGAGCAAGGAGAGATGGTACGATGATTAAAATCTTAATGCCATTTGCTTTAGATGGGTGGATAAGTCCAAATCCTCTGTGGGTGTGCATAGCTACTGAGAACCTACGTAGATCATGTGTCTGAATGCGTGTGTATCCCTCACTCCTGGCTTTAAAATCGCTGGGATACATTGTTTTACCTTTTTAAAAATTATGCTAATGCTCTAAAACAGTCCTTTACCAGAAATTGTTTTCTCTTCCACAGAGCTTTGCTCCGAAACCTTTTATGATGGCTTTCTGGTTTAATGCTAGTTCAACAACCTAACCGTTCTTACTCCTGAAGTTGTTGGGAGGACCTCACTGATGTTCTGAGGTGCCTAAGCGGCAGCATGCTACTGTGGCTGGATCTGGAGTCTGACTCTTCCATTTGCTGGCTGTGCGACTCCAGGCCTGTTTCAGTCCCTCACTGAAAGATACCTACCATATAAGCTTGTTAAGGGGATCAATGAACTGATCTGTATGACATGCTTAGAACTGTGTCTGGCACATTGTCAGCAGTACGTCCATATTAAATCAATACACAAATCAGCCTAGTCAACCTTCAGGGTCTCCATGTTTGTTCCTCTGTGCTAGCGAGCTCTCACTCATCCTGCAGGTCCCAGTGTCAGTGGTATCCTTTTAGACACCTAGACTAGTTAGATCCGCTATAAACTCTCACAAAGTTTACGTCAACACAAGTGTAATTACTCGTTTAAAGCCTCTTTCAACATATAAGTTCCACAAAAGCTGGGGTTGGTATCTGCTGTATTCCAGCAGACACAGAAGGAACATCTTTAGTATTTATTCTTTAAAGAATTTTCTTAAAAATAATTGTGGAAAATACATACTAAACTGAAAGATCTTAAAGATGACTAGACATTAAGCAACATATTTTAGGCTTATGGGGTTTAGGCCACAAATAAACTAATGAATACGAGGAAGAAGTTAGTTTCAACCATAAGGCACTATGACTATAACTTCATTTTATTTATTATCTATTTTTTTAAAAAAGATTTTATTATTTATTTGAGAGAGACAGAGAGAGCACAAGCAGGGTGAGGGGCAGAGGGAGAAGCCAACTCCCTGCTGAGCAGGGAGCCCAATGTGGGGCTTGATCCTGGAATTCCGGGATCATGACCTGAGCTGAAGGCAGACACTTAACCAACTGAGACACCCTTATAAGGCGCCCTTATAACTTCATTTTAAACATCAATTTATTATCTTACCTATCATACATGATGGATGGACAATTTTTTAAAGCTTCCAATGAAGCAGTTTATAGAAGGCTTAGTCTGATCTTTAACGACAAATTCAGCATTATCGATAAGCCTTTTATACTCCTATTAAGACAAGGGTCACAGATTAACTTTTGATGCTGTTATAAACTTACCAAAATGGAAGGATTTACTGCCATCAACTTGATAAATGGCATTATTGTCAGTTTTCCAGTAAACTTGGGTATCTCCTCCAAGAGCTTCTTCTCTGAAAGAATAAAAACACTGCATTTTAGTATAACTGATCATAGAAGTCATGTTACATGACAGATAAAAGATTCCATCTTCTGAAGAATATTTTAAAAGACTGCATTAACTTATACTATATATAAGAGGAATATGGAAAATTTGCCTTTAAGGGGTCAACACTTTAAAGTGGGGGGTCAGTGACCTCTTGCCTTCTCATGGGATTTTCCCTGTGAAGTTCTTCATTTCCACCCTCCTACCCAGTACTGGTTGCTGAAAAGCCTGTGAAGTTCTTCATTTCCATCCTCCTACCCAGTACTGGTTGCTGAAAAGATACATTCAAAATGCAACTCTGATTATGTCCCTCTTGCTCAAAACTTTAAAAAACATCTGAAATGGTTCTTAATATGGCACGCTAGACCTGGATTATGTTTATTCTTCTCTTCAACGTTATCTTTCTCTAAATTCTGATATATACCTAACTCCATACAGCTACCTGAAGGTCCCTTTCAAAACAAGAAATGCAGCTCCTCTGTGTCTGCAATACCCTGACTTACCTTTCCATTAAGTAATTTAACTATTCTTTCATTCATAAAAACTGTCAGGAGTTTCCTGACACCAGCCCTGTCCCTGGTGTCATCTTAGAGGGGTCTTAGAGGGGTTAATGACTCCTCTAGCAAACACTCTCCACTTATCATAACACTTGTTACCATGTACTGTAATGGTTTCTTTATGTAAGTGTGTTCTAATGCATGACATAATGAGCCCTCTAAAAAAGGAAATTCCTCATTTTGATATTGCCATTTATTAAACACCTGGTAATATTTAATAAATATTTCTCAAACACAAAATACACCAGTATTCTTGAGTGAGGGCCAGA
This sequence comes from Ailuropoda melanoleuca, assembly GCF_002007445.2. Classification (NCBI taxonomy): domain Eukaryota; kingdom Metazoa; phylum Chordata; class Mammalia; order Carnivora; family Ursidae; genus Ailuropoda; species Ailuropoda melanoleuca. Next base: position 27,358,277 of record NC_048228.1, on the reverse strand, counting down.
AACTAGGGAAACAAAGACTTTCATTTCTTCCCCTTCCACCTTTTCTCTATAGCATTTATTACTCCCCTAACATTATGTCAACTTAATATTCTACAGTTTTTACTTTATTTCCTGTCTGCCCCCCTAGAATGTGGGTCCACAGGGGCAACGAGGGTGTAATGTCTGTTTAGTAGTGTATACTGTACTAAAAAAAAAAAAAAATCAGGATCGATAAATATCAACCATTCAACGTTCTGAATGTTGAATTCAGTCACTGAATGAAGTCTTGCGTGCCTGGGAATACAATGCAATAAGACAGACTAGTTCTTGCTCTCAAGGCCTATACACTGAAGAGGGAGAGACAGTTAAGTCTGAAATGACCGACTGTGATGAATGCCCCTAAGAAATACCCAATATGACTTCCTTTAAGGAGCGGGGTGGGATGGGGTGGGGAGGGTCAGATGGAGAATGGCAGCGCGGCACCGGCGTCAAAGTCTTTCACGTTGGCCAGCGTGAGTTATAGTTATACGTTTAGGAGACTCCTGGCTGGAGAGTGTCTTCTAGACCCTCCGATCCTTCTCTGTCACTTACAGACAGGGACTCCAAGCCGGTAAGGGGCCGAGATAGCACGCAGAGGACCCGGGAAGGAGCAGCGAGGGCTCTCCGGCTCAGGCCCGCACCGGAGGCCCCGGCGGGGTCCTGGGCTCGGTCTGGCCCATCTACCTGTGGTGGAGCGGCCGGACCCGCACGCAGACCGCCACAGCCCCTTCCTCCGCCATCCTGCCGGGCCGGACCTCAGAGAACCGGCGCAGACGCCCTACCGCCCCCGCTTCCGAGAGCACGGACCGCCCCGCCTTTAAGTTTAAAATTTCCCAGACGCCGCGCGGCCTCGTGACGTCACGGACTGTTCCACTGCGCCCAGCGCGGGGGGCGCGAGGCCGGCGGCGCGTCCACGGATGAGGGTGGGGGGGTCAAGGGTGCGGAGGACGCCGGGCGGAGAGTCGGAGCGAGCGGTGGCGGGAAGCCGGCGGGGAGCGGCAGTCCCGGCTAGAGCGGAGACGGCTATCCACCGCTGAAAGCCGCCGAAATGCAGGCGGACGTTTACAGCCTCCGTCCGCCACCTCACCCTACGACAGGGTGCAAGCTGTAGGAAAAATACGGCAGAGAAATTTTTTTTCACCAGCAAGGTCAAGACCTTTAAGGAATCCACTGACAGGTGTTTTTTTTTAATTAAAAACACCTCTAATGACAAGAATTGAAAGTCACTGCACTGCCCAGAAACCTAAGAATCTCGTTGTGCTCCTTAGAAACTGAGTTTTATGTTCTTTTTCTTTCAGCTCCTGTTTCCATTGGCTGTGAGCTCCTAGGAGGTTGTTTTAGAAAAAGAATTATTGAAGTCGGGAAAACTCTGAGTAATGAGGTGAACTTTTATTAGCAAAAGTGGGAAAATAATTCTTTCCCAGAAATAGTGTTTTCTTTTTAAAAAATATGTATCATGGTAAAGCGTTAACATTTTCTTTAGGAGGGATTTCATTCCCTTTCTTAGTTGGTTTAAGGAGCTTCAGGAATGATTCCCTTTCCCTCACCAAAAATATGACCTGCAGTTACTAACAAGTTTATATTATTTAGAAGAATAGAAAAGTCTGGTGATTTAATAAAACTATTTTGGAAGATAATTTGGCATTATCAATAAAAAAACTGAAGGCACTTGTTCCTTTTATGCAGGTAATTCTGCTTTTAAGGGTTTATTTATACATGTATTTGAAGGACTGTTCAAGGATGTATGTATATGGATTGCAGCATTGTTTACAATAGCAAATGGCTGAAAACATATTAAATGCCGATAAATAATAGATGGGAGACTAAATAGATGTCATTTGATCAATACAATGAAATGCTATGTAGCCAGTACAAAGAATGGTACAGTTCTTAATGTGAACTTTGGAAAGCCATTCAGGGTGTTTCATTAACTGAAAGAAAGCAAATGTGTGGAACTGTGTGCACAGTATGATCCTATTTGATATTTCAAAGGATATTTATATGTCTGGATATGCATACCTAATTTCTGGAAAGACATCCAGAATATACCTGATTTCCTTGGAAAGGGATGACTGAATTGGATTAATAGATGTACCTTCCATTGTATATTTTTTAATTATTAATATTTTAACCATGCAAATATTAAGTACTTTTGTTCAACTTGAAGAAACTAGTTAATAGAAAAAAACAGTAAATAAAAATGAGTCTGATCATTCAAGATTTGTTTGTTTAACCAGCTGTGAGCCAGTCTAGACTATTCTTTTTTTTTTTTTTTTTTTTTGTGGCTACCCTGTGATGATACTCGCCTATACCTAGTAAGATAAGACAGAGTTAAGAAAAGTATATTTTCACTGATTTTTTAAAAAATGGTGGTGATTTTTAAAATATGGTGCACATATTTAGCTGAAGGGAGGGAGCCTGTAAAGAGGAAGAAGGGACATGCAATTAATGAGAGAAGATCTCTGACGACACAAAGGGGATTGGTTCAAGAATACAGAGGATTTGGGGCGCCTGGGTGATGCAGTTGTTAAGCGTCTGCCTTCGGCTCAGGGCGTGATCCCTTCGTTATGGGATCGAGCCCCACACCAGGCTCCTCCGCTATGAGTCTGCTTCTTCCTCTCCCATTCCCCCTGCTTGTGTTCCCTCTCTCGCTGGCTGTCTCTTTCTCTGTCGAATAAATAAAATCTTAAAAAAAAAAAAAAAAAGAGTACAGAGGATTTGCCTTTAACAGCTGTGCTTGTTGCCATGCTGGTCTTTGTCGTCATCACCGGAGCAGCTAACATTTACTGAGATTTACTATGTGCCAGGTGCTCTGTTGTTCGCCCTACATGCATTTTTTCATTTAATTTTCCAAATATGTTCATCAGGAAATACTCATTGAACACCCCCTGTGTACCAAATGTAGCTATTATTCTCTTAGGGAAGATGGATAATGCCCTATATATATAGGGTAATGAGTCTTGAGAAGAAAAGTTAACAGCAGATCAGGGGAGAGAGAATGAGAAGGTGGGGTGAATTGGGGGTGCTAGTTTCTCATGAAACATGTTTGTGGGAAGAAGCAGACAATAACATGTAAGTAAGATAACTTTTGTTAAGAGGAGACAACACTTTTTTTTTCTTATAATAATATTGTTTTTATTATATTATGCTAGTCACCACACAGTACATCCCTAGTTTTTGATGTAAAGTTTGATGATTCATTAGTTGCATATAACACCCAGTGCACCATGCAATACGTGCCCTCCTTACTACCCATCACCAGCCTATCCCACTTTAGGTGGGATGCTGAGAGAGGCCTGGGGAGGGGACTTCTGAGGTGAGACCTATGTGATAAGGATTAGCCATAGTTGGGAGGGTTAGGGTATCTCTTTACCTGTCCCAGACAGAGTGTCCAAGTAAGAGAACCCGAGGCCTGTATGCGTTTGCCTTGTACATGTCTGAGCATGGAAATAAGGCCCCTGTGGCTGAAACACTTTGGGCAATGGAGACAGGTGGGTGAGGTGAGGGCCAGGTCCTGTGGGGCCTTGGGGGCTGTGACAAAATGTTTGACTGTTATTCCAATGGTGAGGGAAAGTCGATGGAAGGTTTCAAGCAAGGGATTAGAAAGGAAATCACTAATTTATTGAAAGAAGATTTTCTTTTCTATTTCATTATGAAAATAGAAGCAGCTAGAAGAAACTTCACACTGATTTCTGCCAACCTGGTTACCCACCTACTTGTCTGTGCCCATTTACCTCATCTTCCTGAATGTAACTAGGTGAACAACTGTCCGTCTTCCACTCTGAAAATTTTCTCCATGTTTGCATTGGATCCTGCTCCTTCCTGCTTAACGTCTCTCTGTCTGATGTCATCATTTCCCCTTCTCTAATAGACTCGTCTTTAGCAAGCATATGCCTTAATTTCTTCCATCTTGGATATCTACTAGATATTGCAAACTTAAAATGTCTAATACCAGGGGCGCCTGGGTGGCACAGCGGTTAAGCGTCTGCCTTCGGCTCAGGGCGTGATCCCGGCGTTATGGGATCGAGCCCCACNTCCACCCTTGTAGTTACCCAGACCACAGACTACTTCACTTCTCTCAAAGTCAATAGAAAAAAGTTTCTCAAAGTTAATAGAAAAAAAAAACTAAATAAAAATGAGTCTGATCATTCAAGATTTGTTTGTTTCACCAGCTGTGAGCCAGTCTAGATTCTTCTTCTTCTTCTTTTTGTGGCTACCCTGTGATGATACTCGGCTATACCTAGTAAGATAAGACAGAGTTAAGAAAAGTATATTTT
>NC_048228.1:27350664-27351987 GCF_002007445.2 Ailuropoda melanoleuca | reverse complement strand
TGTAGCCTTGTATGGCAGAATCTATGATTGGTACGGCTATTTCTTCATACACATTTTTAGTAGTTTCATTACTGTGAAAGACACGATCTAAAAAAAAAAACACAGCACACACACACACATACACATAGAGGTTAAATCAACAAATCAACTTTGCTTTGTTTCTTAGTAGTTGTCCAAAAAAATAAAATTGTCAGGATATGGTAACATAAAATATTTAGGACACAATATTCTCTTCAACTTATTGGTCCTTCGAAAATATACTTCTCTATGAGGTGAGATGTGTTGGTCCTCACAAAGAAAAAATACAAGTCAGACTTCTCAGCTATCCTATGTGCTTTTAAGAGGCAGTAGGGCATAGTGGCTGAATTCAGGGGTATAGAATCAGATGCAAACCTGGTTCCACCACTTATAAGCTGTGTGACTTTGGGCAAGGTGGTTGATGTCTCTGTGACTCACCTAATCTGTAAAATGGATACGTATTCTCTTCCTCATAGAATTATTGTGAACATATCATTAATACTTAGGAAATGTGAACTATTACTATGCTTTGAGAAATTTTAAAGTTTATAACATATTTGACAAGAAGGCCTGGCTCAAACTATACTGAGAAATGCACACATATGGAAGAAGAGACCCGAACAAAGCTGAAAGGTTACAGGGAATGACTAGTTGGCTGGCTGCTAAAGGAGGCTGGGTTTACAGTAGCATTGGTGCTGATGAGTTCACTAGTCTAGGATGTGGTTCTCTGCTTTTGTTAGCATAATTAGCACATTAAAAATGGACAACTCTTTCAATGGTGGCCTCATATTAAAATCTCACAAGAAGTGGATTCGTAAATCAGAAGGAAATGTATCCACCTGCAATGAGTAATTCAGTGGTCAGGCTGTCTGCATTCTGACCACACATCTGCCCTGTTGGCAGAACTAAATTGAAAACCAAAGTGCCATCTGAAGCTGCTTAGGGATTATGATTGCAGAGCAAGGAGAGATGGTACGATGATTAAAATCTTAATGCCATTTGCTTTAGATGGGTGGATAAGTCCAAATCCTCTGTGGGTGTGCATAGCTACGGAGAACCTACGTAGATCATGTGTCTGAATGCGTGTGTATCCCTCACTCCTGGCTTTAAAATCGCTGGGATATATTGTTTTACCTTTTTAAAAATTATGCTAATGCTCTAAAACAGTCCTTTACCAGAAATTGTTTTCTCCTCCATAGAGCTTTGCTCCAAAACCTTTTATGATGGCTTTCTAGTTTAATGCTAGTTCAACAACCTAACCATTCTTACTCCTGAAGTTGTTGGGAGGACCTCACTGATGTTCTG
>NC_048228.1:27306310-27350564 GCF_002007445.2 Ailuropoda melanoleuca | reverse complement strand
GCACTGCTCATTGGAATACCAAGTACAAGGAGGGGTATTAGAAGTAATAAAAATATATCTATTATTAAATTCAGAAAAACACTCTTTATGGGCACTTAATGAGGATACCTATTAATGAGATCTAATATCTCATCATATGAAATTCACCCATAAAAATCATCAAGAACAACAGCCTGCTGACCACTGGAANACCGTTGACCTATAGGCCTGTGATACAGACTCCAACCGCTAGAGACACACTTCTCAGCAGAATGGGACTTGCCCACTCTCAGGGGACTAACTATTACAGCGATGTAAAAAAAATCCTACTCCTTGGAAAGCCCAGACATTAGGACAAAGTCACAGAAACCACACCCACGACTTAATAAAGGACAGACATCTCGTTAGCTGGATGCTGCAGATCACCACCACTCTCACGGAGCAACCCCACAGTGGACTCCAGATCTGTCCTCTTCCCAGGATTACGAGGTGCACCACATTCTTCCAATACTCCATCCTTAGAACAAAACCTTTAAATGTCTTCATCAGTCCTGTGTGCAGGCTCACAGTGAGCACTGTGAAAGCCAGGTATCTTCTTGAGAGCACTCAGCGTCTCACGCCTATCCCAGCAGATGGAGGGTGCCACTCTCCCCGACTTCTGTACCAACTAGAAAATACTTGGAACAAGTCTTGCCATACTCCATGCAAAAGGCATATTCTTCATCTGCAAAATTATTGACGGTGAACCACCATGGATTCCTCGCAGNACCTAGGTAAATTGAAGATACGGGTTGGCCAGAGCTATTATCCCCAATCCCCATAACCAACCCCCCCCACACACACACACCATTACTTTGTGCATTCCAGACCACTTTGCATCAACTTTGCTCATTCTCAGCCACTGTCTCTTCGGATTAATACAGTAGTACCGAGGTGCCGGGACTGAGGTGCTAGGTATTAAGCCAGCACCTTGGACCCACTCACTACCAGAAATCAATACCAGTTTTATTAACAAATGCATCTCAGAAGACATTGCTACCACAGCAATTAGAAAAGTCATTACAACAGAGGACCTAACAACCTGTGCTGGTCTCCATGGTCCCACTCCCTTGTTCCAGAGATTGACTCATCCATGGGCTTGTGACCTGGTCCCAGTCAATGAGGTGGCAGGAAACTCAGGTCTCGGCNGCCTGCAGAGCAAAGCTTGGGATGGACCACCCAGGCCAGATGCTTTTCCCTCACGACTGCAGAAGCAGCTGAGGCCAGTGCCAGTGCCACAGGGGCCCAGGAAGCCAGGTGCTCAATAACATTGCTAAAGGCTGAGTCAAACTCGTCCTGAAGCTCACACATAATAGGTCCTCCACTGATTCATGAGAACCATTAATGTGCTCACGGTCTTGACCTGAACAAGGTGACTGTGTGGTATATAACCCACATTTTGTTAGAAAAGTGTCAGGAAAAAAGCTTAAAAGTGTACCCTATTTGAGTGTCATGTTGTAGAGAATATCAAATGAAAGCCAGTAATATTTAGTATAACAGAAGTTCTCTATAGCCACACACCATCTCTTAGAGCTCGTTATTAGAAGTTTATCTCCATAGTAATAAGAGAGACCTTCCCTGAGTTTCTTGTGGGCCAGAGAGTTCCCATACATTATCTTTAACCCACGCAAATTTCCTATCTTGATTTTATAAATGAGGAAACCAGAGATTGCGGAGGTTTGCTGGTTTGTCCAGCATCTCACATGTAATCACAGCTGGGACTCAGACATAGACGTGTCTGATTCTGAAACCCATGCTCTTTCAGTATACCCATCAGGCTCACTCAAAGCTCCCACTGGAGTGAAGGGAGGTCTGTATGCAAGTCTGTTTTTATTTCAAGGATTGTGCTATGGTGAAAAGTAATAGGTTTCAGAAAAACAAAACCAAACCAAAATATCTTCTCACATTCTCTAGGAGGTATGTCTTTTTTTTTTTTTAAATAAAGGAGAAAAAAAAACAATGAGCTAGAAATTTTATACTATGAATTTTCTTAGTATCTTTTTCCTAGAATATAAAATCAAGGTGATATGTGTCTTGAATACTGAATTATAGATAATAGTTATTGCTGTTAGATGTTGTGTTTTGCTGTTTGGTCTTCGTACTACCTGAAGTATGTTTTTTGACTTTCTGAATCTTGATGAGACCAAGAATTCTAATATTTATTTTTGTTATATTTTGCTTTGGTTTATATAATTTCTAATGACTCAAACTCTTTAAAAATCTTTATAGAAAAATATTTGAGATTACTTAACCACAATAAAATAGGACTTTGAACTTCTCATAAGGAAGTTTAATTTCCATATTAAGAGCTATATCTGTTATGTGCCATGTAGTTTATATACATTACCTTTAATCGTTAATGACATCCATCCAAGGTGAATATTATTTTAATTTTATAGAACAGGAAGCCATTGTTATTAATACATAGCCTCACTAGTAGAAAAATATCTGGTATATTAGAAGAGCATCAAAGAGGGTCACCTGGGTGGCTTAGTCGCTTATGTGTCCAACTCTTGATTGCTGTTTGGGTCGTGATCTTGGGTGTGTGAGATTGACCACCTTGTTCTGTGTCAGGCTCTGCTCTGAGCATGGAGCCTGATTGAGATTCTCTCTCCCTCTCCCTCTGCCACTCCCTGCCTCGCGCACACTCTCTCCAAAAACAAAACAAAACAAAACAAAACAAAACAAAACAAAACAAAACACAACACAACACAACACAACATCAAAGAGATCTTTATGGATAGAGCAAAGTGAGCAAAAAGGAGAGGAGACATATTATTAGAAAGGTGTGTGGTGGGGGAAAGAATGGTGTGTAGGATACAGATCATTTTGATCTTATAAATGACTGTAAAGAATGAGATCTACTCTACCATAGTTCAGTTTTGATTAGAGGAGTGCCATGATAAAATTTATGTTTTAATTGGTCACCTGGCTTCTCTATTGAGAATCCCCTATGGAAGCAGAGAGACCAACAGGGGGTTGCAACAGTAATTCAGATGAGAGGTGAGGGTGGCTTGAACCATAGAGGTAGCAGGGGATTTGGTTAGATGTGGTTTGGTTCTTGATAAATTTTGAAGGCTGAACCAGTAGAATTTTCAGACACATTGAATGTACGGTATGAGAGAAAAAGAGGAGTCAAGGAATGGCTCCAAAGTTTATGGTCTGAGCAACTGGAAGAGTGAAGTTGCCCCTGATTGAAATGGAGAAGAATGTGGAAGAAGCAAGCCGTGGGAGAAAGATCAATATGTTAAATTTGAAATGCTGAATAGATGGCAGGAGAGAGGTGTGCGAAGGAGACATGCATTTAGTTATCATCAACATGTATTTAATACTGAATATCAAGAGGTTGAGACAGATTACCAAACAAGAAGTGTAGACTGTAAAGGGAAGGTTTCTGAGGAATGAAACCTAGGACACCCCAATGTGGAAAGATGGGAAGATGAGGAGAAACTACTAAAGGAAATGGATTTGGAGTCTTCAGAGAAGTAAGAGAAAAACCATCAGAGTGGGATGTGTTTGAAGTTGTATTAGTCTGCTTAGGCTGCCATAATGGACTGCCACAAACTGGGCAGCATAAATGGCAGACATTTATTTTCTCACATTTCTGGAGGCTAGAAGTCCATGATGAAGGTTCTGGCAAATTCAGTTTCTGGTGAAGACCTTCTTCCTGGCTTGCAGATGGCTATTTCCTCCATGACCTTTCCTCTGTGTGTGCACAGAGATGAGCTCTGGTGTTTTTATCTCTTATAAGGGCACCAGTCCTGTTGGATTAAGGTCTACCCTTATGATCTCATTTAACTTTAATTATCTTTCTAAAGGCCCTATCTCAAAAAGCAGTCACAGTGGGGGTAACACTTCAATATATGAATTTTAGGGGCATACAATTCAGTTCTAACAGGAGTCAAATATAGAAAGCGTTTCAAGGAGAGTGATCAGACATGTCAAATGTGGCTTTTACCTATACTCAGTGCTAAAGCAAATATTGTAGGTGGAGTGTTGGATTTAACTGGACTTGAAGTTACAATATATGTGTATATGATTAAGGAAGTGATTATAAAAATTGACCTTGAAATCTGAGTTGGTAAGTGGGTAGTGAGTAGATGATCTTCAAGTACATTTATTCTTTTATTCACAAATATTTATTGAACATCACTATATACTTGACACTGGGTTAGAGCTTAGGGATTCACAGGAGGTAGGGCATGATCTCTACCTTTGAGAAACTTACAGACCAGTTTGAGAAGTACAGTATATGAAAGATTATTGCATGTACAGGAAAGATAAATGCACATTTCTGTCTTCATTATCTGGTTTAGCGGAATATATTTGCAATAATTATTCAAGATAGGAAGAACTTTTTTGCATGTAAAAAGGCAGTATTTCCCAATTTCTTGTCCATGGTTTGATGAGGCACTCCCTTCCCCCTCTTCTCCCCCTTCCCTTCCTTCTCCCTATCTTGTAAATAATGAATTTAGCTTTGCTAATCTTTCCCTCCTGGTTTTCTCTCCTTCGTCTTGGATCTATAGTAAAGAAAGTTTCCTCACCTGTTTTATAATTTGGATTGGCAAACCTCTCAGTGGAAAAGGAGAGGGTAGGTGATGGGAGTGGAAAAGAACCAGAATTTGAAGGCCATTTTTGCTAGCATATTTTAGAGCCATGTAGTGAGGAATGTGATCTCTAGTGTCTGACAAGTTTCTCAGTGTTAGCAGAGAAACTCTTGGAAAGTGAGTAGAAAGTAGATCAATAATTGAGATATAAGGCTTATTCCAATTCTGAAATTCTGTGTTTCAGTGTCCATCTTCAGTAGAGAGCTTAGAATTATGGGGAAAATTAAAATATATTAGAATTAAGAACAATATGAGCCATTGTGATATATGATATACATGTCTTATTAGGATAATGCTAATTATAGCATTATGGTCTCTGAGATGGTTATATGCTAATAAAATTAGAAAATTTAACATCTCATGATAATGTATAGACTATTCTTTTAAAAATATTTAATTTAAGGCAGAAATAGCAAATAATAATTTGACCTAATAACTCAGTAATCTTAAAACCTGGTGTTCTTTACTGCATGTATTATAATATTTGTTATCATTTCACAAGTTTGTATTTCCAAAGCTGGTACAACAGAGGCTATTTTCTCCTAAACATGATGTTTTTAATTAAGAGGCACTCAGTGATAGATGAACTCAGTAATCATTGACTGTTCAGTAAAAGTAAAATTCAATAATAGGCAAATGGTGGGAATTTGAGTTTGTCTATAGTGGATTATTTTTCATTTTCTTCTATAAAAATGTTAAGGAAGTTTCACTTGAGGGAGAATGGTATAGATGTAATTTTTCCTAATTCCTCCTCTCAGAACAAATAAAAACTCTGGACTCAAATATAACACAAACATAGAAGACCCTGAGGGGTACAGAGAACAAGACAAACTAGCTAGGTATCCTGGGACCATGGAGTGACACAGTGGGGAATTCCTTGGGTTTTCTTTTTGCCTTGTATATCCCAAACTGGGTCCTGAAGAAGCTTTACAACCTGAGAATGCCAATAGGCACAGATCAAAACAAAAACAAAAACAAACCAAGGAAGCCCCCCCCAAACCCAAACAAACCAAAAACCAAAAAAACAAAAAACAAAAAATAAATCCAAACAAACCCCAAAATGACAAAGTAAAACAAAACCCAAGAAAAACCTGTTCTCTCTAGCTAAAGGATGACGAAAAGGCAGCCTAGAAAAGCAGAAAACATGTAAATAATAAATGATCTACTCCAGCCAAACACCACGGAAGAAAACTGTAGCCCTGTGCCCACTCCTTCCAGTGAAAACTGGGTACAGTGCCTGGACTTCCATCCTTACCAGACTGTAGCAGGTGCCGCAATCTCCATGCTGGGGTGTCAGAGAAGGCTGAGTGAGAAACTGAGAATTTCATCTCTGCTGGGCACAATGAATCCCTCATCCCTTGCTTGCAGTACCAGTAGAGCAGTGACATGGAACCCCTTACCCTCCCAGCCAGGGTGGTCATCAGTGGAGACCTAGTGGGAGCCTGAATTCCCACCCTGCCCAGCAGTATAAGGAACCCCTCACTCCCTCAGGTTCCAACAGAGGCTGAGTAGAGATCTTGGGTATCCACCACCATCTGGCAGTACTGAAGTGATACCCCCTTTCATTAAACGGACTGGTATCAGAGGAAAGTTGCTGGGGCTCCTGGGTGGCTAAGTCCGTAAAGTGTCCAACTCTTGATTTCAGCTCAGGTCATGATATCAGCGTCCTGGGATTGAGCCCCACATTGGGCTCCTGCTTGTCTCCCTCTCCCTCTGTCCCTACATCTGCTCATGCACTTTCTCTCCCTCTCTTAAATAAATAAATAAATCTAAGAAAGAAGTTGCTAAAAAAAGATTTAAATAAGATCCAGAGTTTCATAAAACCCTAAATGTCCAGGTTTCAATAAGAAACCACTCAGTATACCAAGAACCAGGAGGAACTCAAACTGAAAAGAAAAGACAATCAACACCAACATCAAGATGATACATATGTTACAATTATTTGACAATGAATTTAAGGAAGACATCATAAAAATGCTTCAGTGAACAATTACAGATCTGCTTGAAACCATCGAAAAATAGGAAGTCTGGGCAAAAAAATGGAAATTCTCAGCGAAATAAAGAAGATATAAAGAAGAGCCAAATGGAAATTTTAGAACAACAGAACAAAAAGCAAAATAAAACCAACGTATAGGCTTAATAGAAGAATGGAGAGGACAGAGGGGGAAAAAAATCAGTGAATTTGAACATAGAACAATAGAAGGGCGCCTGGGTAGCGCAGTCGTTAAGCGTCTGCCTTCGGCTCAGGGTGTGATCTGGGCATTCCGGGATCGAGCCCCACATCGGGCTCCTCTGCTGGGAACCTGCTTCTTCCTCTCCCACTCCCCTGCTGTGTTCCCTCTCTCATTGGCTGTCTCTCTGTCTCAGAAATAAATAAAATCTTAAAAAAAAAAAATCTTGAACATAGAAACATAGAAATGATCCAATCCGAACAACAGAGAAAAAAAAAATAGACTGAAAAAAAGTGAATAGAGCCTCAGGGACAGATTGGGGCCAACGATTCAAGTCTTTGCTTCCAGAAGGAGGTAGGGGAGAGGATGCCCACTGCTCTTACAAAGAAACACAACTGATTTTGTTCCTTCATCTTGAGTCCTGCAACCTTGCTGAACTCACTCCCTAGTTCTAGGAGGTTTTTTGTTTTGTTTTTTTAATAGATTCCTTGGAATTTTCTCATAAACCATCATGTCATCTGCAAAGAAAAACAGTTTTAGTTCTTCCTTTCTGATCTGCATGCCTTTTGTCTCTCTTTCTTGCTTATTGTATTGGCTGAAACGTCCCATACCATGCTGAGCAACAGTAGTTAAAGTATTCTTTGCCTTGCCCCTAATCTTAGGGGAACCCATTCAGTCTCTGACCATTAAGTGTGATGTTGGCTGTGGGTTTTTTGTAGATGTTCCTAAAATTGGGAAACTTCCTTTCTATTCCTAGTTTTCTGAGAGTATTTATCATAAATGAGTGTTGACATTGAAACTAAAAATACAATGCCATTTACAGTCACTCAAAAAAGAAAGAAATACTTAGGTGTAAGTTTAACAAAACATCTGCAGGCCTTTATTTTGAAAACTACACAATGTTGATGAAAGAAATCAAAGAAGGTCTAAATAAATGGAGAGATGTGCCAGTTTCATGGATTAGAAGAAGCAGTAAAGATGTCAGCTGTAATTGATATACAAGGATTCAAAATCCCAACAAGGTTTTTTTGTAGATAGACTCAAGATTATGCTAAAATTTATATGGAGAGATAGAAGAACTAGAACAGTTACAACAATTTTGAAAATGAAATAGTGGGAGAAAAAGTCTACTTAATTTCAAGATTTATTATCTATTTACAGTAATCAAGACTGTGTGGTATTGGCAGAGAGATAGACACATAGGTCAGTGGAATGGAGAACCCAGAAATAGACTCATAAAGTATGACCAGCTGACTTTTGACAAAAGTGCAAAAGCAGTTCAATGGAGGAAAGATAATCTTTCCAACAGATGGCGCTGAAGCAATTTTCTATTCATAGACAAAAACAAAAACAAAAAAACTTGAACTAAATCTCACATCTTATGCAAAATTTAAGCCAAAATGCATCATAAATATAAATGTGAATGATAATACGTACAACTTTTCAAAGATAGCATAGGAGAAGTATCTTTGGGATCTAGGGCTTGGTGAAAAGTTCTTAGACATGACACAAAAAACCACAATCGATAAAATACAAAAATCAATAAATTGCATGTCATCAAAATTAAAGACTTTTTCTCTGTAAAAGACATCATTAAGGGGTTGAAAAGATTAGCTTTAAACCAGGGGGAAATATTTGCAAACCTTATGGCTGAAAAGGACCAATTTTTAGAGTATATAAGGAACTCTGAAAACTCACATTAAAAAGCAAACAATCCAAGTAGAAAATAGGCAAAAGACATGAAGAGACATTTCACTAAGAGGATGTATGCATGACAAATAAGCACATGAAAAGATGTTCAGGATCACTAGCCATTAGGGAATTGCAAATTCAGACTACAATGAGCTCTCACTGAGTACCTATACGAACAGTTACATTGGAAAATATAACAATACCAAATGCTGGCCAGGATGCTGAAAAACTGAATCTGTCATACATTGCTGGTGAGAGCGTAAAATGGTACAGCCACCTTAGAAAATAGTATGGTAGTTTCTTAAAAAATTTAAATATACACTTACCATATGACACAGAAATTGTAGTCCAGGGCTTTTATCCCAGAGAAATGAAAACTCTGCACAAAAATCTGTATGTAATTGTTTATAATAGCTTTAGGGGCAAAAACTAGAAGCAGTCCAAATATTCTTCAGTAGGTGAGTGGTTAGACCAACTCTGGCATATTCATACCATGGGATGCTGCCCAGCGAAGAACCAAAACCAAAACCAAACTAACTACAACCATAACAGCAAAAATGAGTGAGCTATTGATATGTGCAATAATTTGAATAAGCCTTATAGTCAGTGAATAAAAGTCAATTTCAGGAGCTCACATATTCTGTGGTCCCATTCATGTAACATTCTTGAAACGTCAAAATTGTGAAGATGGAAAACAAATTTGTTGTTGCTAGGGGGTTAGGTATGTTGAGGTGGGAGGAAAGAGATGGATGTGACCTTGAGGGAATAGCACGGGGAGGTCTTTGTGCTGACGGAATAGTTCTGTATTGTGATTGTGTTTTTAGTAACACAAATCTACGCATGTCATAAAATGACATGGAACTAAACTCACTCATGTATAAATGTCAAATTCCTAGTTTTGATACTGGACTGTAATTATGTAAGATGTAGCCATTGGGGGAAGCTGAGTGAAAGGTACAGACTTCTCTCTGTACTGTTTTTGCAAGTTCATGTGAATCTATGATTATTCCAAAATAAGATGTTAAAAAATTTAATCTTCAGAGACAGCCATGCATTCATGCAGTTTCTATTCTGATGAGACAGATGGAAAACAAGTAATTAAGTAAGTAAGTAAGTAAGTAAATAAGTAAGTAAAGTAAGTAAGCAAATAAAGTCTTACCTTTCCTTGGAATGGATAACCAAGATCGCACATGATTCCTAAAGCAATGCTTTCCCCCTAAAAACATCTCTTCAAAAGTACTTAAAAATTTTTTATTATAGTAAAGTGACACATGCATTAGACATTTAAGGATATTTAGAAATATAGCCACTTATTTGTAAATGTAAATCTTTGTCCTTAACTATTACCTGTCACTTTGGAAGAGGCAGAGAGAGAGAGAGAGAGAGAGAGAGCATGCGCGTGTGAGTGGGAGGAGGGGCAGAGGGAGAGGAAAAAGGAGAATCCTCAAGCAGACTCTGAGCTCAGGTGGAGCCTGATGCTGGGCTCCATGCGGGTCTCAATGTGGGACTTGATGTGAAGCTTGATGTGGGGCTTGATCCCAGGACCCTGAGATCATGACCTGAGCCAAAATGAAGAGTCAGACGCTTAACCAACTGAGCCACCCAGGCACCTCTATTCCATCAGTTTTAATCCTGCTTTTCTGTAGGAATCTGTTCTTTCATAGCTGTCCAACTGTCTCTTTACTTCAGGTGGGACATCCATCTTCTGCCCTCAGACATCAGTTTCCCAGACTCTGACTGAGACTTACACCATTGTCTTGCTGATGAGGGAGCAGAAGGCAAGCTAAGGACAAAGCACAAGCTGACACCCTGCAGCAGCCCCCCTACCTCGGGATATGTGTGACATTCCTCAAGCACTCCTGACTACCCTAAAACTAAGAGAAGGAAAAGACAAAGAATTAACTAATTGAGATCACAATCCTGCCAAGCATGAGTTTCCATCAGTTTACAAATGTCTTCGTGATTTACAAGGAAAAAGCATTCTTATCAATAACCTAACTCCTGGAGAGTCATAACTCAATTTCCTGGAGCCCTAACATCACCCTCCCTTCCATGAGTGATGTGGGAAACAGGCAGAAGGAAATGTAAACAAAGTTAAGTTTCTTTAGGACCTGCAGCCTATTGACAAGGACTTGTAATAGAAAGAGAATAACATTTCTCCAGGAAACTCCCAACTGTCTTAATGCCTTACTAGGAAGAAAAACAACCTTAACTTAACAGTAGCAAGACCTCCAGAACCTGAGAGTCTTCTTCAGCATATCAAAGTCCTTTTGAAAACCTCCCTTTTTCCTTACCTCCCTCACTCCCTAGTATATAATCAGCCATTCCTCACAACCCCAGTGCAGCAGCTCCTTCTGTCCACTGGTCCTGTCCTCACGCTTTAATCACTTTTTTTGCACCAAAAAATCTCAAGAATTCTTTCTTGGTCGTTGGCTCTGGTCCTCACCAACATTCCAAGACTATATCATTCCCATTCTCAGGCCTTTGGACTCAGACTGAATTACACCACTGGCTTTCCTCTAGCTTTCAGACAGCAGATTGTGGAACTTCACAGCCTCCAGAATTGCATGAGCCAATTTTTTATAATAAATCTCCTCTTGTATATATCTTACTGGTTCTATTCTCTGGAGAACCATAACTAATACAGGTGGGAAGGAATTAGAATGTTGGCAGAAGAGCAAGGTAGCCAATGTGGCTGCAGTGGAGTAAGAGACTGATCAAAGAGACCAGGGAAGTGGTGGTGGAGCCGAGGGTGGACAAATTATGTAGGACACTATCGGTCATGGTGGGTCTTGCACTTTTACTATTAATGGGATGAGAAGCTGTTGAAATGATGAGCAGAAAGTGCTATCTTTTGTATGTTTAAAAGGACTTTTCTGGCTAGCCAGCTGAGAACAGATTGTTGGGTGTAAGAGTGGGAGCAAAGAGAGTATTTAGGAATGAGGTTAACTTGCAATAATCTAGGTAGGCGATGGAAATGGATTGGAATGGGGTAAGAGATGGGTAGGTGTAGGTGGGGAGAAGTGGATTCAGCATGTAATTTGAAAGTAGGTATCACAGAATTTGCTGGTGAATGAATTGGTATAAGTACAAAATTTTTGGCCTGAGCAATTGGAAGATCATGGCGCTACATTTGATAATACGTAATTGAAATATTTGGTATTGAGGAGTATGTCTTCTTGCTTAGTGAGCCTCAACACATGGCTGTTGATGCTCTTTGGCTCAGATCTGTAGACTTGATGGATATATTTCCTCTTAGTTTCTTCCCACTTGCCACCACATATATACCTGGGATACCCCATAATTGATGGAGGGCGGGTATTAGCCACTGCTTGCAAAAAGCATATCAGTGACAAAACATGATTTTACATATTATGAGTGCAACCCAAAGCACTCAAGCATGGTGACTTAGAATGCTTGTCATTTTGTAATTGGCTTTTATATCATTGTGTCAAAATTTTTGTATGACTGCTTAACTGGGCCCTTTGTTCTTTTAGTTCCCCTGTGTCTCTGCCACATTCCTACCTACCTTTACCTCAGAGGGTAACCTAGGTTATTAAAGTTTTTCTTTCCTTAAAATATACCTTTCAAACCAACAGAAAAGGTCTGAAGCCTTCCTTTTAGAAAAACTAGCATGTGTCATCTTTCAACATGTCCAATAAAATGTTATTGTTTGGGGTGAATGAGAGCATCAATTTTTTTTTTTTTAAACATAGAAGGACTTCAGCTATTTTTTTCTTTTTAATTTTATTTATTTATTTGACAGAGATAGAGACAGCCAGCGAAAGAGGGAACACAAGCAGGGGGAGTGGGAGAGGAAGAAGCAGGCTCACAGTGGAGGAGCCTGATGTGGGGCTCGATCCCATAACGCCGGGATCATGCCCTGAGCCAAAGGCAGACGCTTAATGACTGTGCCACCCAGGCGCCCCATATTTTTTTCTGAATAATGTTTTTGGGTTTCTTTAGGGCACATTCTGACTAGTATTCTGGCTATTTTAATTTGCATAAGAGTTTACCAGGTTTCTGCATGCTTAATTATATGGGTTAAATCTAGGAGAAGATCTGTGTAGGAAAAACATTTGTTCATTAGTCTCATAAGAATTGGAATATAGTGTGGGACTTTGCTTTAGGTTACAGTGAAAGAAAGAATATGAGTATGAATTCAAGGGAAAAAGAGAAGGAAAAAAGGAATCCAGAAATAATCAGAAGGAACTAAGCCAAATATACAATTATACATCAAGACCGTAATAAACAGTAAGTAAATGCAGTATTGGAGTGGATTTTTAGGTTGGTCCTCAAGGTCATTGGGAATAAGGCAGAAAGCAGAACTCCAAGATCGAAACATATGTAAGTTTCAGCGGGTGAATGGAATACAGTACAGGCGTACCTTGTTTTATTGTGCTTCACTTCATAGCACTTTGTAGATACTGCATTTTTTCACACATTGAAGGTTTGTGGCAGCCCTGTGTTGAGCAAGTCTATTGGTACCATTATTCCAACAGCTTTTGTTCACTTTGTGTTTGTCACCTTTTGATAATTTTCAAAATATTTCAAACTTTCTCATTATTATTATATTTGCTATGGTTTTCTGTGATCAGTGATTATGGCTTGTTGAAAGTTTAGATGACAGCAGTTTTTTTAACGATAAAGCAGTTTTTAATTAAGGTATGTACTTTTTAAAGGACATAATGCTACAGCACACTTAACAGACTTACTAGTATAGTGTAAACTTAACGTTAATATGTACTGGGGATCAAAGAATTGGTTTGACTTGGTTTATTGTGATCCCAGCTTTTTTGCAGTGGACTCACGATCGCCCTGAGGTGTGCCTGCAGTACCCCCTTATCCATGGCTTCACTCATGGATAATTTCAGTTACCAGAGGTCAACCGTGGCGAGACAATCCTCCTTATGACGACTCGGTAGAAGTCCCAGTGCCTGCATCATTCGCTCTGCTTCATCCGTCACGTAGGCATTTTATCATCTCACATCAGCACAAGAAAGGTGAGTATAGTACAGTGAGGTGTTTTGAGAGACAGAGAAACCGCAGTTACATTGTTTTAATTGTTCTATTTTATCATTAGTTATTGTTAGTCTCTTTCTGTGCCTAATTTATAAACTAAACTTTACTATAGGTGCGTAGGTATAGGAAAAAACATTGTCTATATAGGGTTCAATACTATCCTTGGTTTCAGGCATCCCCTGGGGGATGGATCCCCCACAGATAAAGGAGGACTACTGTAAGATCAAATTAGGTACTTTGAGTGGGTGCTGTTGAGAATCATGATTGTGAGTAAAATTAGCTGTCATGGTCCAGCCACAGTGGAAGGAGCTCATTGTTGATGAATGGTGTCATGGAGATTGGTGGGTAGCAGTGAGGAGAGCAAGAGAACCCTCCTGTTACTGAGAAGTCTGAGGTGCCTTTCTTTAACTTTGTCATGGCATCACCATAACCCACTAATGAAAAATGGACAGAGCAGTTTGTGGAGTGTACGGGATGGAGGTGGTTCCTGAGCGCCATGCTTTGAGGGGCACAGTGTAGCTCAGTACATAATACTTGAGGACAGCTGAAAATGAAGTGCTTGATCGGAAAGTAATGGGATTCTCATACTATAAAATGATTCCCTTCTATACATATCTTTAGGCTGCATATTGCTGATTTATAACGACTTTCTCAAAGCTACTCTATATGGTTATTAAAAACTCCATAGGTGGCCTAGGTCCTCACTTCCTGAAAGCGAAACAAACAAACAAAAACACCAAGCAAACCAAGACCGGGAAGAATTAAACAGAATATCATAGTGGACATGTGCGTTGGAATTGGATGTCCTGAGGGAGAATTCTAGGTTTACCTCTTCTTTGGTGTGTAATCCTGGGCAAATTACCTAATTGCTCTGTGCTGCAGTTGTCTCGTCAACAAAATGGAGTTTTTAATAGTGTCTGCTTCATAGAGCTGTTGTGAAGGGTAAATGCTATACTGCATGTAAAGTGCTTAGCACATTATGTGCCTCAATAATTGTTAGCTTATATTGATAAAGTAATTAATTGACTCACTAACACGTATCATTCCACTTCTCCAAATTAAGAAAAAACCCATCTCTGTGGCATTTAGTAGGCATTGATAAATAATATTTATCTCCAGATGTATTATTTTGAAATAAAAATAACTGCTTTTTTAACGTGTAATTTTTCTAGTGCTAAGGACTTAAAATTTTTGGTCTCAAATATTTTAACTATTATAAATTTTTGTGGGGAAAATTTTCATTTTTTTAAGGAGGAAATCTGTTTCTGAATGGTTTATGATATATATGTTAAAAATATTCTGCAATAAGCTGTCTTTCAAGGTGAATCTAAAACTAAAAATTAATAATAAGTACTTCACACGTAATGGAAAAAGGCAGGAACAACCACCTCTTGGTGTTGGAGATCTCAGTTGGAGTCACAGATGTGGAAATGCATGCCTACGTTGATGACTGGCACCTATATGGTTCCTTCCTTCTCCTTCCTCTAAAGTGGATGTAGGTTTTTAGTTGCTTTCCTGGCTGGCTTGTGCTGTAAAGGCAGCAGGTTTGATTTCTGTTGGCAGCCCCCCTTTTCATGCTCCCTGAGATGTAACCTTAAATTGATTATGTTGCCCCTTCACCTCTGTGATGGGCTGGAAAACAAAGGAAAGGGGCTCAGGGAACTCAGAGTTAGAAACTCAACATAGAAAAGGAAGCACTTTTCTTTGAATTGCTCTATCAGTTTGCCTTTCTTAAGACACAGTACACTCTGCAGTGGAATTTTATTTTGCACGTATCGTTTCCCTTATTAGTGAAGTATAGGTGTTTGAGACATATAGTTCAACTCCATGTCCCCCACAAAATATTTTCTTACACCCTTAACAACTAATTATCTAGCCCTGTTCCAACACTTCCTGCCATGAGCCATCTCACCTCACAACCTGTTTTGGGGGAGACAGATTCTTCCCTTTTAGTGAGCAGAAACTCCTTTATTGACACAAATCATATAATATTGTAGTTTGAAAAGAATACATTTTATTCTAGTTCATTTCATTTTTGCATGGACATTTTCTTCACTTTTTTTTTAATCCTGATACTTTCAATATCAATAACAATAGCAATATTTTCTTGAGTTTTAGATTGGAGAAATATTTAAGCATATTCAACTTGCTCATTAAGTTGTTTTTTCACAATTATTTTACTATAATTTTGTAATCAAAAAAAGTTAAGTAAACTTCCCCAGCATGGGTCTTGAACTCATGACTCCAAGATCAAGAATTGCATGCTCTACTGAGTGAGCCAGCCAGGTGCCCCTATTTTACTATAATTTTGAATCAAAGTTATGTTTAAGGTTTGTTTCCTTAGTCTCTTGCTTTTCTTCATGAAATTTTGAAATGTTATATAATTAATCATTTAATTAATGTATTATTTATTATTTGGTTACAAAGATAATGACCATACCTCTCATACCAATGACTGGAGATTTGTGTAAACCACTTGTAGAACTCTCAGGACTAGTCAAGCAAATTTTTCATGCATATCTTTTGAGAGTATTTGATACTACACACAGGGAATCTTAATTGTGGGTCTGGGATCAAAAAAGTCCATGAATCCCCTAGAATTAAATGTAAAATTGTGGTTTTGCCCTTATGAGCAGATTTTAGGGAGATTCCAGAGACTTTTATTGGGCTTTTAGAGAGTTCTGCAAATTCCCCTCCCCCAAATGTTACGAACCTTGTTACCATAGAGTTATGAGAGTATGTATGACTTTGTTAGGGCTGCCAGAACAAATGTCACAGACTGGGTGGCTTAAATAACAAAAATGGATTTTCTCACAATTCTGTAGGCTAAAAGTCCGGGATCAAGGTGTCAGCAGGGTTGGTCTCTTCTCCTTGGCTTATAGATGGCTATCTTCTCCCAATGTCTTCACATGTTCTTCCCTCTGGATATGTCTGTGTCTCAATCTTCTTTTCTTACAAGGACACCAGTCATACTGGAGGGTCCACACTAGTGACCACTTATTAACTTAATTACCTCTTTAAAGACTCTATCTCTAAAGACAGTGACCTTCTAGGTATTGGGGGTTAGGACTTGAATGTATAAATTTTGAGGGATTACAGTTCAGCCCACAACAGAGTACTTGTTTGAAAATTAAAAATCAAAAAGTGAAAACTGCATTCAATTCACTCTAGAATAAGTTTTCCCTAGTTGGATTCTGTTTGTGCAGTATTTATTAGCCTGCAACTCACGTACAATTTCTTTTTCAAACTGGTTGCTTCTGTGTGAGCTCTCTGGATCACTGGAGCCTGAACCAATCAGCCAGGAATATTTATTGAGCACCCACTGTGTGCAAAAAGCTGTACCAAGAGCTCTAAAGTCTGCAGTGTTGATTGTGCCTGCCAGATAGGGTCAGGTTGCCTTGTGAAATAGCTCTGGCATTTGCTTTGTGCTGTAAAAAGGAGCAGGAGTATGGAGGTATGTACTGTGTATTTTAAGCCCTGAAATTTAAAGATCCTTATCATGGAAAGGAAGTTCCCAAAGGTGTATTTCCTCCATCTTTTCTGTAACCTTATGGTACGGACACTGATGGTGTTTATAAGCCAGAAGTAATTAGATTTTGGAAAGTTTTCTTAAAATATGCACATGAAAATCCATTCCATCATTAAGTGTGTTCAGTCATGGTAGAGAGAAACCCTATTACTTTCTAAGCAAATGCAGAGGGCTTATCTCAAGGAGAGAACTGTCTTTATTTGGGAAACTACATTAATAGAGATATTTGATTACCAAGATGAGGCTTTCTGGGGTGCAGTGAAACATAGATTGCTAAACATCTCAGGCTAAGAAATAAACAAATTTGGAGGGTTCAGAGCTGAGCAATCAAGGGAGGGGGAGAGGGGTGGAAGGAGGGTGGAGACCGCAGACTGGTAGGAGGCTGGAGCCTGGGAAGACACAATCATTTAAAATTCCTCTAAGTTGGAAATGGTAAAGGGAGGTTTAATCCTTAATTGTAAATTGTTGGCGGTGCTGTCCAGTGATGTGAGCTTTGTCTGCTCTCTCCAAATTCTGTGGAATCTCTTGCAGGCACAGCTTTGAGTCTTTGGTTGCTGAGAGACAAGGGTGAGACCAGATGGAGTGAGAAAAAGGAGAGAAATGTAATAAGGAAATAAACACATGGGTCTGCCTAAACTAAGGAATAGTATTACTAATAATGTTGAATCTGCCTTGTAACATTCTAGAAAAGCAAGCAGCAGATTCCCCCAAATTGAGAAGCCTACTTTATTTCATTTTTATTACCCAAGTCATAAACTTTTGCTTGATCTTTGGAGTCTTCGCCTGGGGCAGTTAGCAGCCAGGAGCCATCGGATATGGGTGGTGGCAACAGCCGTGGCAGGGCTAACAGGGTAACGGGATCGTACTTCTTAGGAATGGGCGAGTAAAGATTCCTAATTTGTCTTTAGCCTGGTCCAGTCGTGCAGTTAAGGGCTCTTTATCTTACTGAGGTAATGCATTTCACATTTCAAATCTGTCCTTCTGAGTCCGAATATGCATACACAAAGTTACTAATGATGCTGGAAAGAGCAAGACTTTGGGCCTCTTTTTGCCAATTGCCTAAACTCATCTTCTTTCTAAGAGTCCTTTTACAGTCAGGTGGGGTCTTGAATCCCTAATATCTCATTCTCCGTAAGCATACTCCTCTATTTTACGGCTTGATAAGGGTCTTCAGCTTAGCAATATGAATATGAGACCCAAAAGCTTTCCTGCCAGGGTCTTGGCAGGAAAGAGATGCCACACTCAAACTGGGTAACTGAGCAGAGTTTAATAAAAGGACAATATGTAAAGCTGTCGGTAGGGTTTAGTGAAGACTATAAAGGATAGGGTGGGTATCATCTGGGGGTCTTTGCCCTCCTAGGCTGAAAGGGGCAAGGGGAGAGAGTGGCTCCTGAAATTGCTGAGAGAGCTGTGTAAAGAGTGTCCTATGACAGGAGCTGGATTTTGAGAGACGGAAACACAAAATCTGGGTGTTTGGCAGGGAGGAAGCAGAGCAAGAGAGACTCTGACCTCATACTTCTCTTGCTCTCTGCTGTCCTGCGGGTGCCTCAGGTTGACTGAACCCAGCGGTAAGCTTGCTGCTGTCCACACAGCCCAGTCTCCCAGGGAAGAGACCAGGCTGGAAAAGGATCTGAAAGGCAAACAGAAGAGAGCAAGTCATGCATACAGTTTTCTGTATTTTGAGGGGTTCAAGCATTATCCAAGTAATAAGCTGTGTTGTATTTGGGGAAGGCCCATGCTACTAACTTTAACTTGCTAAATGCCATTTCCTCCCAGAAAGCTTCCTCATAAACCCAGCCAGAAGGAGCTGGCTATCTTTTGAATATCTAATACTGTGTTTGTCCTACTCATTGAACACAACAGATACTGTCTTGGATTAAATGTGCATGAAAACTTTTCTATATGTGTCTTGCTTATATTTGTTTCTTCCAGAATGCCTCGCACAATGCTTTGCACTCAACTTTTTCTGTTAAAAGTGTTGTATTTTTGTTTTTTTGAGGTGGCCAACCCCACAGGGCAGCAGGGAGAATTATTCATGCCTCCTCATGTATGACATTGTTTACCTCATGTTTTCACTGTTACTAAGATGGTCTCCACTCTGCCTGGATGGTAATGACAGCATTTTCAGCATGATTCATGCCACTATCTTTCTATGTAGTCTGTAAGCCACAGAACAGCACAAGAATCATGAGCTTGAGATGGCATTGGGATGATTGTTTTTTGTTCTGAGGTCTCTTGCTGTTTACCTACTTCCTGCACTAACAGTTACTCCCAGACTATTAGCATCAGTTCCTTCCTCTGGTCTAGCTCCTTTTTCCTTATTTCTTCCTTACCTTAGGCTCCCTGCCCTGGTGAACCAAAGTTGCTTGCTTGCTTCTCAGCATGAAGAGCATAATTTGCTTCTGTTCCTTTGCATGCCTCTTGTTCAAGGTCTAGAGCACTGTTTTTTTACCTCCCTGGGTTTTTAGGAAGTTAGCATTACCCTGAGGTTGTTGGCAAGAATCTTAGCACATATGGGAAAAAAAAAAACAACAACAACAACAGCAAACTACTTAGTGAAGGCATATTTCCCTACTTTTGCATTTGGGTACTTGAATTTTGGAACCTGTAGGTAGTATTTTAGATTTTTCCTTTAATATTTTTGTGTCTTCTTAATGGGTTTCTTAGTATAGGCTATTGTGTATTTTGGATTTGGATTATGCTGTTAAGCATATTATTTCTCTAATTTCTGTTTATGTACACGTTTTATGAACAGATAGTCAAATTTTCCTTCCACATGTTAGTGAAGGCATCAAAATAGATAATTTGTTATTGGTTGATTTTGATCTATTAACCAGCACTCTGTGGTTCTCATTCATTTAGGTATTCAATCACTCACTTGTAGTATTATCCAGAACTCATTTCTCCATCTAATTAGTAAGTATATCATTAAAAACTTCAAATGCCCTGCTATAACCAAATATAACATTCTATGCCAGTCTGGCTATGAGAAAAAGATATTAGGTTAACTTGCATGATTTGTTCTTCAAAGGCCAGGCTGGCTTCTAGTCACTTCTAAATGTTTACATAGCTTGTTAATGATTTGTTCAGCTTTTTTTTTTCCCCCCACCAGTGGTTGAAATAAGTTTTAGAAGTCTGTAGTTTTCAGAAAATATATTTGGAAAATAAAACATTTGCTTGCTTATCCTCAGTCTTCTGTCATCTCTTTTATTCCCTATAATGTCTCAAATGCTGACATTTGTCCTGCATTGTATTTGAATTTATCCCTTTTAGTATTCAGGGATAAAATTCATCCTGGTTAGCCCCCTTTCAACTTAAAATAAGCAAAAAACAAAACAACTAACCTGATAGGAGTTCTTCAATTCTTTATGTCACCAATTTTAGATTTTAATCCTTTTAAAAAAATTGTATAAAGATTGAAATTGCTCCCTGTTAGGCTCAACAGTAGTCTACAAGGTAAGAAGAAAAAGTGGACCCTATCTAACATCCACAACGAGGGAACAGTAGGTAGAAAATTTATGCCCTATATTTAAATCTAGCTCTGAATTTGAAAATCTAATTATTTAAAAACCATTTTATTTACAAGGATGAAAACAGAAATAAATTCATTTTCAAGAGGAGCTCCTTATTAAAATCCACGTTTCAAGGACATGATGTCTTTAGATTTGTCGAAGAGCTAAAGGAGCTGTGTGGTGAGCTATTCCTTCTCTTATCTCAGACACGAGAAAACCAAGAGGGACGAGGAGCGCCTGTTGAAACCCATTAACTGACATCAACTAGCTCTCTCTGCCATAGTGTGACTTTATGTGAGGAATTAATAAATGGACAAAAATGTAACAACAACCAATTATCACATACCTGTTACATTCCTCAAGCAGGTTTGAATAAACTTTGGAACTCTTGTACTTTTTTTAATCATTAAATTATTTATTTATTTATTTCCGTTTTCTATTTCTTTATTTAACCTTTTCACCCCTTTCACCCATTTCTCCCACACCATACTCCCTGCTTCTGGTAACTTGCAGTCTGTTTTCTGTATCTATGAGCTTTTTAAAAAAGATTCCATATATACCATTTTTTTGTGGAGTAAGAGCCATCATACCATATCTGTCCTTCTCTGTCTGACTTATTTCTCTTAGCATAATGCCCTCAAGGTCCATCCATGTTGTTGCAAACAGTAAGGTTTCATTTCTTTTTATAGCTGAATATTCCACTGTAGGTATATACCACAGCTTTATCCATTCATCTATCGACAGGCACTTACATTTTTTTCCTATCTTGGCTATTGTAAATAATGCTGCAATGAGCATAGAAGGTGCATATATCTTTTTGAGTTGGTGATTTTTTAAAAACTTTGGATAAATACTCAGAAGTGGAATTCCTAGATCATATGGAAGTTCTATTTTTAATTTTTTGGGGAAACTTCATACCGTTCTCCATAGTAGCTGCACCAATTTACATTCCTGCCAACAGTGCACAAGGTTTCCTTTTCCTCACATCCTCACCAACACTTGTCTTTTTGATAATAGTCAATATGACAGGTGTGAAGTGATATTTCATGGTGGTTTTAATTTGCATTTGTCTGATGATTAATGATATTGAACATATTTTCATGTACTTGTTGGCTATCTCTGTTTCTTCTTTGGGAAAATATCTATGCCGATCTGATTTTAACCTGATTTTTTGTTTTTTGCTATTGAGTGGTATGACTTCCTTATACATTTTGAATATTAACCCCTTACATGACTTGCAAATATCTTCTCCCATTCAGTAGGTGGTTGTTTTATTTTGTTGATGGTTTCCTTTGGTGTACAGAAGATTTTTAGTTTGATGTAGTCCCACCTGTTTATTTTTGTTTTCATTGCTTTTGCTTTTGGTGTCAGACTCAGAAAATCATGACCAAGACCCATGTCAAGGAGCTTACTGCCTGTGTTTTCTTCTAAGAGTTTTATCATTTCAGGTCTTAACTGTATTCAAGTATTTTATCCGTTTTGAGTTAATTTTTGTATATGCTGTAAGATAATGGTCCAGTTTGATTCTTTTACATGTTGTTGTCCAATTTTTCCAGCACCGTTTATTGATGAGACTGACTTTCCCCACTGCATATTATTGAGTCCTTTGTCATAAATTAATTGTCCATATATGTGTGGATTTATTTCTGGGCTCTCTGTTCCATTCTTTTGATCTGTGTATCTGTTTTTATGCCAACACCATACTGTTTTAATTACTATAGCTCTGTAATAGAGTTTGTAATTGGGGAAGCATGTTGCTTCCAGTTTTATTCTTTCTCAAGTTCGCTTTGTCTATTTGGGGTCTTTTGTGCATTTTTAAAAATTTATTCTATCCGTTTTTGTGTGAA
Organism: Ailuropoda melanoleuca; assembly: GCF_002007445.2. NCBI lineage: Eukaryota > Metazoa > Chordata > Mammalia > Carnivora > Ursidae > Ailuropoda > Ailuropoda melanoleuca. The sequence goes on along the minus strand of NC_048228.1, from coordinate 27,328,166 downwards.
GGCTTTTCTCTTTAAAGCAAAGATGGATGCAAAAAGGGAGACCCAATTTTCTCTGTTATTTGTTAGCAATGAATTGTAGATGATAGATGGTCCCAAGTAGTGAGCTTCTTGCTTATTTGTTTTGTTCCAATTATATTATTTTCTCTCTACCCTGCAAACAACAAAAACAAACCAAAAATTCCCACAACAAACCTAGCCAAAATCAAAATTAATAAACAAAACCAAATTAAAAACAATCTCCTACAGTTGGAATGTTTGGTCCTCGATGGTGAAGAACCTGGGAGCAGGGCTGCTTACAGCATGACTTTAGAGGTTCCCATGGCATTTAGCTATTCTTGCCATGTTTATTCTGTTCTTTTTATGTTTGTGCAGCTTTAAAATGCATTCAGATGATTTTAAGTGTACTAATACTATTCTTTCATGGGTCAAGAATAAAACTGTAATTGTCCCAGAAGCCTGGACCTTTAGAGGTAATAGCAAGCATTAGCAGAGAGGTATTCTCTCAGGTCTATTTATGCGGTAAGAGTTTGATTTGATAATCTCACCATAGTATCATTACTGGTCATAAAGTTAACTACTTCTTTTTTAATTTTACCCTTCGACGTTCATCTTTCTTGTTTTCCTCTTAATTCAACACAATAAAATTTTTAAGTCTTAAAGTCTTTCAACTATAACACCTAAGGCATTTAGCTGAAGAAGAAAAAGGTGTGCATAGAAAAGTTATGTTATGCTGCGTCATTTCTGTGTGGTTGTTTTGTGTGTTCCAAGTTTGGATCTTTGATTCAATTAGTTGGTTTTTTGTAAGCCATAACCCTGATGGGGTAAGCCAGTTGAGCTGGGGATTCATTACAGATACTAAAATGCAGCTGCTGAATAGCTGGTTTTGCTCAGTGATTTCACATCATGATATATACAATTAGCAGAAACTTACACTTTTACTTATCAAACTGAAGACTGAGAAACAATTTAATGCTTTCAACTGTAAGAAAGTCTTGTAAGCAGAGGGTGATGTTTATTTATTGTCCATTTTCTGCTGAAGAAAATAAAAAAGAATTGATATTTAATTGCACATGAAGGATTGAGATAAATTTTGAGATAAAGTTCTCAACAATGAGGGTTATTCAATACTAGAAGGAAATTCTGCCTACCTTTGGGAAAGTCAGGGGGGAGAAAGAAGGTAGAAATGGGGTCACTAAGAGATGGTATTTGGGGTGGGAAACTATATTCTATAATTTTCATAGGGGCTTTCCCACTGGATAGATTGAGAGAAGGTTAGATTATATTCTCTCTGGGAATTCAAAGAGGATATTGGAGAGAGACTAGACAACAAACAGCATTTTAAGATCTTCATTAAATATTACAGTTTTATGATTGAGCAATCTTTTAACAATTCAGTTGCAAGTCTGTTTTAGAAAAATTACTTTTTTTTTTTCTTTTGGTTATTAAACCAAAGCATCACATATGTATTGAACACTAATATACAGAAGGCTTTTTATGGTTTGGATATAATTTGTATATTGCTTAATTCAAGCATTGGTGCTTAACAAATAAACACTGATTTGAATGTGATTTTTCTAAGGTTGAAGGTGATTCAGCTTTTTTATTTCTTTTTCATATTTATTGTATCTGTCCCTTATGTAAATTCCATAGATGGCTAGGTATAAAGATGATTACTCTGAATACACAGGGTGAATTTTCATGACTCATGGAACTCCTTTCATCCTGCTCAAACTGCTGACTTTCTACTGCCTCATTACTTTGTAGAAGTTTGAGATTACTGCATGAGTGCTAGGTTCCCTGTATAGTGTCCGAGGCAGTCTTACACAAGGGGGCTGTTGATCATGCAGGATCTGAGATTCTCCAGGTTATATGGTAATCTCTAGAACCACCCTTAAACCCAGACCAAAGGGGCCCCTTCTTTGGGTATTGTTATGGGCTCAATGTGTCCTTCCAGCTCCTAAATTCATATGTTGATGTCCTGACCCCCCCCCCCCACCTCAGAATGTGACTGGATTTGGAGACAGGGCCTTTAAAGAGGTAAAGAAAGTAAAACAGGATTAGAGTTGACTCTAATCTAACCTGATTGGTGTCCTTTTAAGAAGAGTAGACTAGGACATGGAAAACAGAGAGAGAGGGACAACCTTATGTGGACACAGTGAGAAGGTGGCCATCTGCAAACCAAGACAAGAAATTTCAAAAGAAACCAATCCTGTGATGCCTTGGTTTTGGACTTCAAGCCTCCAGAATTATTAGAAAATAAATTTCTGTTGTTTACCACCCAGTATGTAATATTTTGTTATGGTAGCCCCAGCAAACTAATATAGATATTATTACTCATAATGCCCCCTTCTGGCCCTCATCCTGCCCTCTGCCCCTGTAAGGACCAGGAGTCTGTAGGACCACAGAGATATGCCCACTTGGGAGGTGGGCCCATCTTGTACATATGCCTGCCTTTGAACCATGCTATGTGGACCCAGACCCTGAAGTTCTGTAACTGAATGGCCTGAGACCACTTTCAGAGCTTGAGTAAACTCTGACGTTGGTCATTCCTCATGGAAGCAGCTCCATCCATCTGTGGACACCTGTACCTGTAGCTTTGGGCTATAGCTATGTGGAAGGAGTGTAGGGGAGCAAGAATAGAATAGGCATGGAAAAGAAGAGGGGGCAAGCCATGGGTGGGATGGAGACAAAGAAGGGGGAATCATTTTCTCAGTGCCTCAATGTACTGATGTGGAACTTTGAGGAATCTGAGAGTTAGAAGTTTGAACCTACCTTTCCAGGGTTTGCTCAAGGTGTATTTTTCAAGGTAGTAGGATAGGACATACTTTATTTACAGTTTTGTTAGCTGGGTGTGTCATTTTTAATATTATATGTTTTGTGGATCTCTGTTTGTATTCTTTTTTTTAAAAGAATTTATTTATTTATTGTCAGAGAGAGAGAGAGAGAGGGAGATCGCACAAGCAGGGGGAGCGGCAGGCAGAGGGAGAAGTAGGCTCCCTGCTGAGCAAGGGGCCTAATGTGGGACTTGATCCCAGTACCCTGGGATCATGACCTGTGCTGAAGGCAGATGCTTAACCAACTGAGCCACCCAGGCATCCCTCAATTTGTATTCTTATCCAGGTTCCACAATATGTTAGGGGTAGGTCTGATATCAATTCCTCTATTGTAATTTCCTATTTTCCATATTAGAGGCAGTATATGGAAGCTGGATTTGTGGTTGACATCAGTGGTATAGTAAAATTATTTATTTGAACTTAGTTTATTCCTAGTTTGAGGACAGATAAAACTTTAGACACCAAAGTCAGAGATAGGGGCAGGAAGGAATCCAGAGAAAGGAGGGAGGAGGGAAAGGAGGCACTGTTTACACGTCTAGATCTCTGGGTTCAGATCACCTTTGATGAATTTTAACTTCAGCAGTTTTGGATGATGATTGAATCAGCTCAGGTCCAAGATGAAGTTAGGAGTGTAAGAGCTTTATTGGAAGTCTAGCCTGAGGAAGAAAAGTGGCAGAATAAGTAGGAGCAGGTGGGGAAAGCCTTCAGAAGATGCCACTACTCTGAGACTGTGCAGGGAGAGTGGGAGGAAAGAGGAGAGGGTAGGATGGGCCCAGATTAGAGAGCACTTCTGAGAAATCTCAGCCAGCCCTATGGGGAGCTTGTTCACAGATTACCTGTAGAGGAGTCCTGAATTGGGAAGAAAGGGTCAGGCCCTAGTACCCCCATCAGGCTCAGTCATTAGTGGGGACTTCTAGGGAAAGCATGGCCTCAGCTCTGCAATGGATCCTGGAAGTGTTACAGCTGGAGGCTCTTAGCAGAATGCACTCCTCATGGCAGGTTCTTGGAGGGAGATCTGAGGGGTGCACTATATAGCTGCTACATTTATTTATTTTTTTCTGATTGCAAATACAATTCATGTTTATCATGAAAACTTTCTCAAATCAAAATGAAAATTAAAAAAAATCAGAGAAAATAAAAATGTCTCATAATCCCATCCTCTACGGATAAGCATTAATAGTTGGTAAATGTTGGGGCGCCTGGGTGGTGCAGTCATTAAGCATCTGCCTTCGGCTCAGGGCATGATCCCAGCATTCTGGGATAGAGCCCCACATCAGGCTTCTCTGCTGGGAGCCTGCTTCTTCACCTCCCACTCCCCCTGCTTGTGTTCGCTCTCTCGCTAGCTGTCTCTCTCTGTCAAATAAATAAATAAAATCTTAAAAAAAAAAGTTGGTAAATGTGTTCATTAGTGTTCTCCACGGAAACAGAAATAACAGATTGTATGTGTGTGTGTATGTTATATGTATGCTTATATTAAGGAACTGGCTCCCTTGATTGTAGAGACTGAGAAGTCCCATAATCTACCATCTGCAGGCTGGAAGCCCAGGAAAGCTGATGGTAGAGCTCCAGTCCTGTCCAAAGGCCTGAGAACCAGGGGAGCCAGTGGCGTAACCCCTGTCTGAATCTGAATACAGGAGAATGATGTCCCAGCTCACACAGTCAGGCAGAGAGAGGGTCCCCTCTTCCTCCACCTTTTTGTTCTATTTGGGCCTTCATTGGATTGAATGATACCTACCCACATTGGGGAGGGCAATTTACTTTACTTAGAAAACTGATTCAAATGCTCATCTAATCCAGAATACCCTCACAGATATACCCAGAAATAACATTTAGTTTAATCTGAGCACCCCAGGTTCCAGCTGACACATAAAATTAACCATAATGGTAAATATCTTTAATTATAGGGATGCTTAAAAAATTAAATTCATATCATATATATTGGCAATTGAAACTTTTTATTTAGGTTTTTTATATTTTACATGTTTCCACATGTCATTAAATATTATTTTCCAGGACAATTTAATTATTGCACTGTAAAACATTTTATGATAATGCCATACTTTATTAACCAATTCATTTCTTATTTTTGAGTAGTTGTCTAGTTATTCCCTAATACTATTAATATTAACTATTATATATTAATAGTATTTCCCATACTATTAACAATACGATGAGCATTATAGTCCACAAAAATATTTTTTAAAGATTTTATTTATTTGAGAGAGCGAGAACACATGAACATGGGGGGAGGGGCAGAGGGAGAGGGAGAAGCAGACTCCCCACTGAGCAGGCAGCCTGACACAAGGCTCGATCCCAGGAACCTGGGATCATGACCTGAGCTGAAATCAGGAGTTCCACATATAACTGACTGAGCCACCTAGGCGCCCCTAGCAAACAATTTTAAATTTGATTTCTAAGTCTTTTTTTTCCCCAAGTGTAAAGTACTTCCCCACTTATTCGTGGTTTTGTTTTCCCTGGTTTCAGTTTTCCTCAGTCAGCTGTGGTCTGGAAGCAGATGATCTTCCTTCTCATGTGCCATCAGAGGGTCAATAGCAGCCTGATGCTAAGTCACAGAGCTTATATCATTCACCTCACTTCATCTCATCACATAGGTGTTTTATCGTCTCACACTATCACAAGAAGACAGGTGAGTACAGTACAATAAGATATTTTGAGATAGAGAGACCACATTTCACATCACTTTCATCACAATATAATTGTTTTGTATTTTGTTATTGTTGTTTATCTCTTATTGTGACTAATTTTTAAATTAAACTTTATTTAGGTGTGTGCGTATAGGAAAAAAGAGTATATATAGGGTTTGGTACTATCTGTGGTTTCAGATATCTACTGGGGGTCTTAGAAGTTATCCCCTGTGGTCAAGGGAGGACTACTATACCCAGAATCAGCACTTTTATATTTCCCCTAATTACTCTTTATAAATCGATTGGAAATGTTAACATTAATTATCGTGTTTATATAAACATATATGTAATTTACATGATTTATAAAGCGCTGATAATACTGTTATTTAGTAAGGTGTTTCCATGTAATTATAGTGTTAATTATGTGGTCAAAACCACAATAAACTGACCTGTGGTTTTATATACATTTCTTTTATGTTTTGCTTTATATAGATAATTTCTGTTTGTGGTGTTGAATTTACTTTTGAGGGCCAATTCAAGTAATTGTTTCTCAGACTTCCCTGAGTTAGCAACTTTAAAGATATTTTTGACATATTGGCAATAATACTTTTATAGAGAAGGTAATATACAGATCAAGATGAAATAATACCAGTCATTAACAAAAATATGTGGAAACTGTGGCCTTGAGGAATCTATTTGGGGACCGGAACATGGTTTGAAAACAAAACAGGTATTATATATTAAGATGTTACTGGTGAGTGAAATAGAGAAATCAATTTGAACCTTTGATAGGCTGTGCCTAATTGTTTTCTAATGGATTATAAATTTTTTTTTCTAGAAAGAAATACTGTTCAGATTTTTCAGAGAGAAATCTGAGAAAGATTCTCTTTGTTTTTGTTTTTGCTGTGAGTTTAGAATAGCTGATAGGTGACAAAGTGATCAAAGAGTGCCTTAGGAATTACAAAAAATTTAATAGATGTTTGACTCATAAGTCCATGGTGTGGCAAACCTATGCTTAGCTCAGAATACAACAATATTTGAGCTAACATTCTAGTGTGTGTTACACAGAACTATTTCTTATTCTAGTTGGGAGAGCACACACATAAGAACTATAATTTCTACTTTCCCTGTGGGGGGAATTGAGGCTGAGAGAGTTTGAAGTGACTTGCTAGGGATCTTAAATATATATGGTTATGCCTGGAATATTACCCACCCTCTGATAGTTGTTTCCAATGAGTACGAAAATATCTTGTTCAAATCACTGTAAAAATGCTACATGATGCAAAAAGTCAACTTATATATGAACGTGAAGTGTGTATTAATTTACTTAGCAAATATTTGTTGAGTGCCTCCTATATGTCATGCACTGTTCTGATGCTGCATATACATCAGTAAATACGACTACAAAAATTCCTGTTTTTGTGAAGCTTACATTATAACTGCAGGAGGTAGATAATAAGCCATGTAATAGTAAATAAATTATGCGTTTGGAATGATAACTTTTTGGAAAAAATAAAACAAACTAAAGGGGATTGGGAATGCAAAGGCAAGTGGGGAGGTTATAACTTAGATGGGTTGGTTGATGTCATCTCATTGATGAATTGATATTTGAGCTAAGATTTAAGAGAGTTGCAAGGATGAGTTTTGTAGTATCAGGAAGAAGAGCAGAGATACAGCTGGTGTAAAACATCTAAGAAGGTAGATGCTAGTGGCAAATGCAGCAGGAACTGCGAAGAGGAGTAGATGAGAGGAGAAGGGAAGGGAAGGTAGAGGAGTGGCAGCAAAACTAAAGGGGAAGGTGCTGGACATCCCTGGGGGTTCTTACAGTGACCAAGACTTTTTATTTGGAGAGGAACATGGAGCCATTGGAGGGTTTGAGCAGGTAAGTGGTATGTTCTGACTTAGGATTTAAAAGGTGTACTCTGGTTACTTATGCTGAGAATAGTCCAAGCATGGGTGGAAGCAGAAAGAGTGGTTAGACAATCACTGCTAAAATCCAGGTGAGAGATGCCAGTGGCCTGAGCCAGAAGTGGTAACAGATAAGGTGGTAAGAAGTGTCTGGATGGAAACATACCAGGTGTTCTATGAGATAGCCAGCAGGATTTCCAGATAGGTGAGATGTGGGATGTAAAAGAAAATGAGGTGTGAAGCATGATTCTGAACTCCTGGAAATGTGGAACTGCCATTAATTGAAATGGGGAAGATGCAAGTCAAACAGGTTGTAGGGGAAAGATCAGGAATTTCAACCTGAGGCTCCCATTAGACATTGGATGGAGATAGTGATTGGTTACCTACGGGAGTCCCAGGCTGGAGATATGAAGTTGTCATCGTATTTAAAGCCATGACGCTGGCTGAGATCATTTGGGGTAATAAGAGTAGGTTGAGAAGAGCAGAAGACCAAGGACTGAGCCCTGAGCATTTCACTCTTTGGAAGTGGATTGAAGAGGTTGAAGAGAAGGAACAAACAAAGGAGACTGAGGAGGAGTTGGCCAAGGAGGGAGAAAGAAAACCAAGGAAGGGTGGTGTCTAGAAAGTCAAGTGAAAAGTGTTGCCAGGATGAGAGAGTGGCCTAAGTAAGATGTTGCTGACAGGTCAGGTTGCCTGAGACTGATCATTGACCACTGGAGTTAGTAATGGGCAGGTCATTTGCAGCTTGATAAAAGCAGTTTTAGTGGAGTGGTGTGGGCACACCCTGACTGCAGTGGATTTAATAGAGCAGAGGAAGAGGTTAATTGGAAACCGTTAAGTATGGTCAACTTGGAGGAGATTTGCTGTAAAGGGATATAGAGAAATAGTTGCTGAGAGGAGAAGAGGGCAAACGAGTTTTTTTAATGTTTGTTTTTGTTAGGAGAAATAATAACATTTTGTATGCCAGTAAGAATGATCCAGGATAGACAGAAAAGTTAGTGATATAGGAGAAAGAAGGGAAATTTTATGTGTTTGAGTTAAGTGAGAGGGGTTGGGGGCCAGTGCACAGGTAAGGATTACTGGTGGAAGGAACACAGATGGCTCATGCACATTAACAGAAAGAAGGACAGACATAAGAATGTGGGTGCTTGTAGGTCATAGTGGTAAAAAGGAAAGCCCTCAGACCCCAAATTTCCAAAGCCCTATTCTTGTAACCTATTTCGTATGTATTATTCTGTCTGAGAGGGAATTGATATTTTCACACTATTACTCAGCTGTGCAAAGAAAATTAGAAGTATTTATTTTAAAGTGAATATTCATGACCTTCGCCCAGGCTGGCAGGGGGGAGTACCTCAAACACAACCTCTGTCTGTGGTCCTGCAATCCTGGGGTTGCGCTCTGTGGTCTTTTTGTATTAATCCCAAATGGCTTTTTGCATGCCTCTTTCTGCCATGTGCTCAGTAACTCTGCGTTCCAATTTCTGGTTCCCCATATACTGTGTATCTGGAGCTCTAACTCAGGCTAAATCCTGTGCCCTGGGTAGCCTGCATCGTACGATTAGGATGAGCTGCTAAACTGACTACAGGACTTTTCCTAGCAGGGTAGACGTGTATATCCAGTAGAACTGCATAATTTAAAGCCAATGGTCAGATGATACTGGGCAGACGCTAGGCGTAGACCAGGGCAACACAATTTTTAAAATCCCTTTAGGCATTTCCAAAGTACTACTAGATATGAGAAACACTGTCTTCAAGACCTGCAGAATTTCTAAGGCTTAGTCTAACAACAGTTTATTAGTTCCTGCTGTTTTTAAGGGCATCCACACCTACATGTTTCTGTGCTCCCTACTTCAAGGTGTGGCCCCGAGGATGAATGTAAGCAGGGACCCAAGCAACTGACTTTTTATTTCAACCCTTCACCTCTTGGACTGGGAGGGTGGGATTTTTATTTACTCTTCTTCATGGAGAGGATCGTTTCTATCTTGTATTTGTGATCTGGGGCAATAAGGCTTTTATGGCTCAACTATAATGATAGAAGTAATAACCGCTCTGCACTGGAGATTTAAGTGCCCTGTGCATGCACATGCACACATGCGTGCACACATATGCACACATGCATACACACACATGCATATACACACACACCACACTCCTTCATTGCCACTAGTTGTGTAATCTTGGTCAAATTAACTTAACCTTTGTACTTTAGGGGATAAACTCAGGGTTGTTGTGAATATTAATGTGAAAATTTTATAAAACTCTTTGAATAACACTTGGAACCTTAGAATAGTCCCTGATGTAGTAGGTATTGACTACATCTTAGCAATTTTATTTTTACATTTGCATACAAATATTCATGTAGATATCTAATGAAGTTAGATACTAAGAACAGGCCCATGCTTTCCTAAGTGGAAGTTAAATGAATGAGGTTCTAGGAGTGAAATGCAATGTTGGAGAGCCTAATTGATTATCCTTAAGCAAAAGATGGTACATGGCGAGATTAGGAAAGACAGAAAATGGGCAAAGCTGAAACTACATAGAAAAGACAACTTGCATGAGATGATGCTTGAAAGGAAGATGAAATAGAAAATGTTCGAAGAGTCATATTAGTTAGGAATTTTGTTTCACTATTGATAAGAAAAAAGCAGCATCCAGCTCAAAATCCACAGTTTCCTCCATTGGATCTAAATGTGGCTTTAACATTTGATAGCCTGTGAAGCAAAAGCCAAGTTATCTGGTCCCAGCACACTCAAATTATATTGGTGAGAAAAAACAAGATAACCACAATAAAACCACTCATAACAGGGGAGAATGAGAAATATATAGTAGTCACTGCTCATAACAGTGGCCAAACGATGTTGGGCAAGAATATTAAGAATTTGCGGCCTTGGATGAAAGTTGAGTTCCTTGATTAGGCCCTCTGGCAGATCCTGGTTCAGAAATCTGGGAAAAATTCTCTGGTTCACTGAACTCCCTTGCCCTCTGATGGATTTTAACCTTTTACCTGAATTATGCTGTTACAAAGAATATTTGATGGACATCTGTGTGTACTAGTTCAAGCATATATATCTAAGGAATTCATTCCTAGAAGTGAAAGTTTTGAAAATTAATTGTATTGAAAACTAAATACATATTTCTGAATTATCCTCTAAAATAAAGTTCCTATAACCATAAAATAAAATAGAGTTCCTGTTGTGAAATATCTCTTCAAATAAAGAAAGAATTGCACAGGCCCATATATCAAACCATTGAATTTACAGTTTTTGCTGCTTGAAAAGATACATAATGACATCACTGTATTTAAAAAATGTATTTTTAGTTCTCACAACAGGAATATCCTATATCTGAAAAAAATGTTTGTGTATGTATAAAATGACTCAGTTGGCTCATTATGACTTAGTTGATTAATTATTAGTTGACAAATATGACTTTGATGACTGATAATGTCTGGTACTTCAGGGTTCTGCCGCTCATGAGTTGGGAATCATGATAATAGATCATGAGTGTATCTCGCTACAGGCTGCTGCTTTGACTGTCTATGCTAATTGGTATCAGGTTTGCACATGGTTGGTGCTCTGGAAATACTAGTTGGCTTGTGTACCTTTTCATCTTCACTACTACTTGCTTCAAATTAGGGTTTCTCTCCTCACACCGTCATCATGAGGGAGGAATGTAGATTCCCATAGCTTTCTTCCTACCTTTCTGTCCCTAAAAAGAGGGTTTTTTTGAGGTTTTTAAGGGCTTGTTTTGTTTTGCTTTGGTGTCAACAACCGTTGGAAATAAGAAAAGAGGGAAAAAATCTTCTGCTTTCTGGGTTTCCAGTTAATTGACGTTGGGATATGGAGTAGCAGTGGGTCTAAAAGGGCATGGACAGCGGTCACTATTAGGAAGAACAGGAAGTGTAAGGGCCTTGAGTGAATTGCATGCCAGTTGCCACGCGAAAGTACAAACCCATTTTGCCATATCTTTCAGTTATTTGTGAGTAGTAAAAAATCTGGACTTGGTGTTCCATCATATTAAAACTAATTAAAAATAAAATAGGACATGGGTAGAACAAAAAAGTTTGTGGGTTGTATTGGGTTGTAGTTTTCAGGTTTATACCTCTTCTGGGCAAAGAGATCTTTAGTCTCAAGCTTACATTTAAGGTCATTTGTTTTCTCTGTGTTGTAAATAGCAATTTAAATCAAGGCTATTCCTGACAGCTAGACTCAATGTTCTCTTGGGGAAGGGACTGAGACCACTTGGCTTCTTACTGTGTCTGATCCTAGCATAGTCAGTACCCAATTAATATATTAAGACCAGGCAGAAAATTTGATTTTTAAATTTATTAGGTAAATGTTGAGATGATGGCATTCATGTCTAGTAACAAGTACCATACAAAATATACAATCTTCCAGAAAAAGTTGATAGTATTTCTTTATTTTATGCACTGTTTGCATTTCTTAATTTCTTTTTTTCCTCTAGTATTTTATTTTTTGTTTCTTTATTTCTTTTCGTTTTTGCTAGAAGAGGAAAAATATTGGATATAGGTTGTTTAGGACCTTTTAGAAGAAGGAATTGCTTTTGCCTTTTTTTTTTTAAGACTTTCATTGTGATCCTGTAATGTAGGTGTCTTCTAAAAAATTACAGATATTTCAAATGTTCTGCTTCATTTATAATAAACTAGCTAAATGTTTTGGCAGTTCTAGTATTTTATATCAGGTTTGCTTCTTTTCTTAGAAATCACACAAAAGGCCTCTTTGGTCAAATTATCCCCAGTGTTGGCTCTGAAAATGGGGACACCATCTGTTTTTCCTACCAAATCATGCCACCTTTAATGCTTTCTCATTTTTCTTACTGAAAATCCAGTTTAACTATTTGGTTGAAGGCACCCATTATAAAACCTTCTCCCTTATTATCATTCTTCTTCCTATAAAGTGGACCTCCAAGTGTGGTCTGCAGACCCTGAGCCCCTTTCAGGAGGTTCTGTGTGGTCAAAACTATTTTCACCATGATAGTAAGTCTTTTTTGTCTTTTTATTGTGTTAACATTAGCTCCAATACTGCAAAAGCAAGGGTAGATGAAACAATTGAAGTTTAGCAGGAATTAAGATAACACAGGCTTGTAGTAAGACACCACTAAAATAAAAACAGGCTTATTTAAGAATGCCCTACCGCAAGGGTGCCTGGGTGGCTGTTGTTGAGTGTCTGACTCTTGATTTCCGCTCAGGTCATGATCTTGGGGTCCTGGGATCGAGCCCCATGTTGGTCTTCACTCTTGGCATGGAGTCTGCTTGGGATTCTCACTCTCTGCTTCTGCCCCTCTCCCTGCTCTCTCTAAATAAATAAATAAATAAATAAATAAATAAATAAATAAATAAATAAAATCTTTAAAAAAAAGTCCTACTGCATATCAAAGTGCAGTGGCTGTCTCAAGGAAGAACACTTTTTTTTTTTTTAACTTGAAAACTGAGCCTTCCAAAATGATTTAGAATTGCCTTTTAGCTCGGGTGGGAAAGGGAGTTTACTAGAGCAGTAGTAGAATAGACAGGAAGTGCTTGGTGCAAAGGCTCACTAAGATTAGGACTTGGTGTAGGAAAAGCAACACACATTTAAATAATATTTAGTAAATCCATAGAGTTGTGTAGACATCACCACAATCAACTTCTCTTTATTTATTTATTTTTTATTTTAATTCCTGTATAGTTAGCATACGGTGTTATATTAGTTTCAGGTGTATAATATAGTGAGTGATTCAACACTTCCGTACAACATCCAATACTCATCACCAGTGCCCTCCTTAATCCCCGTCGCCTATTTCACCCACCCCTCCACCTCCCCTCTGGTAACAATCAGTTTGTTCTCTATAGTTCAGAGTTTGTTTCTTGTTTTGTCTCTCTTTCTCTTTTTCCTTTGCTCATTTGTTTTGTTTCTTAAATTTCATATATGAGTGAAATCATGTGATATTTGTTTTTCTTTGACTGGCTTTGACAACTATTATACTTTCTAGCTTCATCCATGTTGTTACAAATGGCAAGATATTATTCTTTTTTATTGCTGAGCAATATTCCACTGTATATGTGTACTACATCTTGTTTATCCATTCATCTATCAATGGACAGTTGGGCTGCTTCCATAATTTAGCTATTGTAAATAATGCTGATATAAACATAGGGGTGTATATATCTGTTCAAATTAGTGTTTTAATATTCCTCCTGTGATTACCCAGTAGTGGAATTACTGGATCTTATTGTAATTCTATTTTTAATTTTTTGAGGAACCATCATACTGCTCTCCACATTGGCTGCACTAGTTTGCATTCCCACCAACAGTAAAGAGGGTCCCCTTTCCTCCACATCCTTACCAATGGTTGTTGTTTCTTGTGATTTTGACTTTAATCATTCTGGCAGGTGTGAGATAATATCTCATTGAAGTTTTGATTTGCATTTCCCTGATGATGAATGATGTTGAGCGTCTTTTCATATGTCTGTTGGTCATTGCTATATCTTTTTGGAGAAATGTCTGGTTATGTCCTCTGCCCATTATTAAAATTGGATTTTTTTGTTTTTTGGTGTTGAGTTGTAGGAGTTCTTTATATATTTTGGATACTAACCCTTTATTGGATATGTCATTTGCAACTTTCTTCTCCTGTTCAGTAGGTTGTCTTTTAGTTTTGTTGATTGTTTCCTTTTCTGTCCAGAAACTTTTGATTTTGATATAGTCCCATCAGTTTATTTTTGCTTTTGTTTCCCTTGCGTCAGGAGTCATATCTAGAAAAATGTTGCCATGGCTGGTCAGAGAAATTATTGCCTGTGCTCTCCTCTAAGATTGTTATGGTTTCAGGTCTCACATTTAGGTCCTTAATCCATTTTGAGTTTCTTTTTGTGTATAGTGTAGGAAAGTGATCCAGTTTCATTCTTTTGCATGTAGCTGTCCAGTTTTCCTAACACCATTTGTTGAAGAGACTGTCTTTTTCCCTTTTTATGTTCTTGCCTCCTTTGTTGAAGACTAATTGACCATATATTGTGAGTATATTTCTGGGCTTTCTATTCTGTTCCATTGATCTGTATGTTTGTTTTTATGCTGGTACCGTACTGTTTTGATTACTACAGCTTTGTAGCGTATCTTAAAATCTGGCAATGTAATACCTCCAGTTTTGTTCTTTTTCAAGATTGCTTTGGCTATTCAGGGTCTTTTGTGGCTTCAAACAAATTTTAAGATTATTTGTTCTAGTTCTGTGAAAAGTGCTGTTGGTGTTGATAGGGATTGCATTAAATATTTAGATTGCTTTGGGTAGTACAGACATTTTAACAATATTTGTTCTTCCAATCTATGAGCATGGAATATATTTCCATTTTTTTGTGTCACCTCCAATTTCTTTCATCAGTGTTATGTAGTTTTTAGAGTACAGGTCTTTCACTTCCTTGGTTAAGTTAATTTCTAGATATTCTATTATTTTTGCTGCAATTTTAAATGGGATTATTTTCTTAATTTCTCTTTCTGCTACTTCATTATTAGTGTATAGAAATGCAATGGATTTCTGTATAAAGATTTTGTATCCTGCTACCACAATTGATTTTTCCCCAAATTTCTTTCAATCTCATTTGCAACTTAGTGGAATTTCAACTTCTTCAGTCACAGATAACCACTGATCTGATTTTTGCTTCTTTAAATTTGCCTTTTCATAATATTTTATATGAATGAAATCATATGACATGAAGTCTTGTGCATCTGGTTTCTATCACTTAGCATGTTTTTGATGTTTATCTGTGTTACAGCATGTATTGGTCTTTAATTCCTTTTTATTGTAGAATAATAGTTCTTTGTGTGGATATACCACATTTTGTTTATCCATTCACCAATTAATGTATATTTGTATTGGTTCTAGATTTTTTCTTATCAGTAAGAATGCTATGAATACTCACACGATACTATTTTAATTCCTCTGTTGATTTTTAAAATTATATTTGTCTTATTTTCTTTTAGTTATTCTACTTTCCATCTCTAGAATTACCATTTAATTTCTAGTTCTATATAATCTTTAGCTTTTTGTTGAAATTCTTTATTCATTATTCAGACCATCCTGAGATGGGGTCAAGATATAGGCCTCTTTGAAGGGAAATGCTGTCTTGTAAAAGACAGAAAAAGTAAAGGTTAGTCAACTTCTGATTTTCCTGTTCCTTCTGTGAAAGATTATTTAGTTTGGGATGGAGTGTTTTAAGGATTTCTATTTTTCAAAGTTTGTTATTGTATCATGAATGTTATGCCCCAAATACATCATGGTTTTGGATTTTGATATCCAAAAGTTTCAGTTTTTGAAAGTCAAAAAACCTTTGCTGTTAAGACCATTTTTCTGCTATGTGTTTTAGAAAGTTATTTTGTGACTCCAAAGCTATGATTCCATTTCTTTTCATTATTTTCTGTGATAGAAATTGTTGCCTTGAAGTAATAGGAATTCTTCTTGAGGGAGAGGAAGGAAAATGAGGTAAAATGAATAACCAGAACTGAAAAATACATCAGTTAAATAGAAAACTTTAGAAGGAGGAGAAAAGATGGTGGAGGGGTAGGAGACCCTTTCTCAGCTGGTCCCGAGTCGAGCTGGTTATCTACCAGACCATCCTGAAAACCCACGGAATCACCCTGAGACGCAGGAAGATACACCTGGATCTCTACAAACGAACATCTCCAGTGCTGAATATTGACATATGAAAAGGGGAGCGGTGAATCTGCGCACAGATATCGGAAGATAAATGGAAGCGGGAGGGAGACAATGCACTTGGGCACCGGGAAGCAGTAGCCACTTGCACTGGGGAGCAGGCCGGACTCGGGGACGGGCACCCACGAGAGAGCAGAGTGAGACCGTGAGCCTGGGAATGCACGCGCGTCCAAACTGAAAACCGGAGCTCCGGAGTGCTCACTGGAACCGGACTAAAACCGGGAGCTCAGGAGTGCGCGCGTGTCCAAACTGGAAACTGGAGCTCCGGAGCACACACTCAAACTAGACTGAAACCGAGAGCTCTAGATTGAAACCGAGAGCTCAGGAGTGTGCACACGACCAGACTGAAAACTGGAACTCCGGAGCGCTCACTGGAACTGGACTAAAACTGGGAGCTGGGGAGCACGCGCGGCCAGACTGAAAGCCAGCACTCTGGAGTGCATGCGAACCATACTGAAACAGGGAGCTCGGGAGCGTGAGCAGGAACAGGGGCGGCTGGCGGTGTTAGAAGCACAAAAGACAGAGACGCGCCGGACCTGGAAGTGAGGGCTGGGACACAGGCTGTGGGGCGCACATCCCTGGACACTGTGGGGGTTTTAGCGGCACCGACAGAAACAGAGTTAAAGTGGCCAAGAGAGCTCAGTGAAGAGCAGACGGCGATCTCTCTGTCCTGGACAGAGGCTAGGATTCAGCCACTGCTGCTCTGACTCTCAGGAGAGGCACAGCAAACCACCAGGGAAGGCCGCCAGAGAACAAAAGCCTGGAAATACTGGCTCACAGTGTGCCCATCCCCATCCCCATCCCCCTCGCAGGGGACACAGAGACTCTACCCAAACAGGGTTGCCTGAGTATCAGCGGGGCAGGCCCCTCCCCCAGTAGGCAGGCTGAAAAATCAAGAAGCCCACATCCCTAAGATCCCTATAAAACAAGTGCGCACTGCCTGGGTCCTGGTCAATAATTTGGGCTCTAGGCATCCCTTTAACCTCTCCTCATCAGAATGACGAGGAGGAGAAATTCCCCCCAGCAAAGAAAAGATAATGAGTCTGTGGCCTCTGCCACAGAACTGATGGATATGGATATAATCAAATTATCAGAAATGGAGTTCAGAGTAACAATGTTCAAGATGATGTGTAGGCTTGAAAAAATTATTAATGAAAATATTAACGAGAATATAGAATCTCTAAGGGCAGAAATGAGAGCGAGTCTGGCAGAAATTAAAAATGCTATGAATCAAATGCAGTCTAAACTAGACACTCTGACAGTCAAAGTAAATGAGGCAGAAGAATGAATTAGTGAATTGGAGGATGGGGTGGTGGAAGAGAAAGTAAAAACGGAAACTTGGCTCAAAGAAATCCAATCTCAAGAATGTAGATTATGGGAGATTACTGACTCAATGAAATGTTCCAATGTCAGAATCATCGGCATCCCTGAGGGGGTGGAGAAAGACAGAGGTCTAGAAGAGATATTCGAACAAATTGTCACTGAGAACTTCCCTAATCTGGCAACAGAAACAAGCATTCGTGTCCAAGAAGCAGAGAGGACCCCTCCCAAGGTCAACGAGAACAGACCTACACCACATCACGTCATTGTGCAATTCACAAATATTAGATCCAAGGATACAGTATTGAAAGTGGCCAGGGGGCAGAAAATCCTTATGTACACAGGGAAAAATATCAGAATAATGTCAGACCTGTCTACAGAGACCTGGCAGGCTGGGAAGGGTTGGCAGGGTATTTTCAATGCTCTATCTGAGAAAAACATGCAGCCAAGGATCCTTTATCCAGCAAGGCTGTCATTCAGAATTGATGGAGAGATAAGGACCTTCCAGGATCAGCAGAAACTGAAGGAATTCATAACCACCAAACCAGCCCTACATGAGATATTAAGGGGGGTTCTATAAAAGTAAAAAGGGCCCAAGAGTGATACAGAACAGAAATTTACAATCTATAGAAACAAAGACTTCACAGGAAACATGACATCATTAAAATCATATCTATCAATAATCACTCTCAATGTGAATGGCTTAAAAGCTCCCATAAAATGCCACAGGGTTGCAGATAGGATAAAAAGACATGACCCATCCATTTGCTGTCTACAAGAGACTCATTTTGAACCTAAAGATACATCCAGACTGAAAGTGAAGGGGTGGAAAACCATTTTTCATGCCAATGGACCTCAAAAGAAAGCTAGGGTAGCAATTCTCATATCAGACAGGTTAGATTTTAAACTAAAGACTGTTGTTAGAGATACAGAAGGACACTGTATTATTCTTAAAGGATGTATCCAACAAGTGGATATGACAATTATAAATATCTATGGTCCTACAGGGGAGCAGCTAGATACACAAGCCAACTCTTAACCAGAACAAAGAGACATATAGATAATAATACCTTAATAGTAGAGGACCTCAACACTCCGCTCTCAGCAATAGACCGATCACCTAAGCAGAAAATCAGCAAAGAAACAAGAGCTTTGAATGACATACTGGATCAGATGGACCTCATAGATATATATGGAACACTATACCCCAGAACAACAGAATACCCATTCTTTTCGAATGCACATGGAACTTTCTCCAGAATAGACCATATACTGGGTCACAAAACAGGTCTCAACCGATACCAAAAGACTGAGATTATTCCCTGTGTATTCTGAGACCACAATGCTTTGAAACTGGAGCTCAATCACAAGGAAAAATTTGGAAGAAACTCAAACACAAGGAAACTAAGAACCATCCTGCTCAAAAATAATTGGGTAAACCAGGAAATTAAAAATCAGTGTAAACAATTTCTGGAGACCAATGAGAATGAAAACACATCGGTCCAAAACCTGTGGGACACTGCAAAGGCGGTCCTAAGGGGAAAATACATAGCCATCCAAGCCTCACTCAAAAGAATAGAAAAATCTAAAATGCAGTTTTTATATTTTCACCTCAAGAAGCTGGAGCTGGAACAGAAGAACAGGCCTAACCCACACACAAGAAGGCAAGTGATCAAGATTAGAGCAGAGATCAATGAATTAGAAACCAGGAGCACAGTAGAGCAGATCAACAGAACTAGAAGCTGATTCTTTGAAAGAATAAATAAGATCGATAAGCCACTGGCCAGACTTATTCAAAAGAATAGAGAAAGGACCCAAATTGAAAAAATTATGAATGATAGGGGACAGATCACAACCAACACCAATGAAATAGGAAGGATCATTAGAAACTTTTATCAACAGCTTTATGCCAATAAATTAAACAACCTGGAAGAAATGGATGCCTTCCTGGAAACCTATAAACTACCAAGACTGAAACAGGAAGAAATTGATTTTTTAAAACAGACCGATTAATTATGAAGAAATTGAAGCAGTGATCAAAAACTTCCCCAAAAACAAGAATCCAGGGCCTGGTGGATTCCCCGGGGAATTCTACCAAACATTCAAAGAAGAAATAATACCTATTTTCCTGAAGCTGTTTCAAAAAATAGAAACAGAAGGAAAACTACCAAACTCATTCTATGAGGCCAATATTACCTGGATCCCCAAACTAGGCAAAGACCCCATCAAAAAGGAGAATTACAGACTGATTTCCCTGATGAATATGTATGCCAAAATTCTCAACAAGATCTTAGCTAATAGGATCCAACAGTACATTAAAAGGATTATCCATCATGAACAAGTGGGATTCATCCCTGGGATGCAAGGGTGGTTCAACATTCACAAATTGATCAGTGTGATAGATCATATCAACAAGAAAAGAGTCAAGAGTGAAGGATCCATATGATCCTCTCAATGGATGCAGAAAAGGCATTTGACAAAATACAGCATCCTTTCCTGCTTAAAACCCTTCAGAGTGTAGGGATAGAGGGTACATTCCTCAATTTCGTAAAAACCATCTATGAAAAGCCTACAGCAAATATCATTCCCAACGGGGAAAAGCTGGAAGCCTTTGCCTTAAGATCAGGAACACGACAAGGATGCCCACTCTCACCACTGTTATTCAACATAGTACTAGAAGTCCTTGCAACAGCAATCAGACGACAAAAAGGGATCAAAGGTATCCAAATCGGCAAAGAAGAAGTCAAACTGTCTCTCTTCGCAGATGACATGATACTCTATATAGAAAATCCAAAAGACTCCACCCCCAGACTACTAGAATTTATAGAGCAATTCAGTAATGTGGCAGGTTACAAAATCAATGCTCAGAAATTAGTTGCATTTCTATACATGAACAGTGACACTGAAGAAAGAGAAATTAAGGAATTGATTCCATTTACAATAGCACCAAAAATCATATGTTATCTCAGAATTAACTTAACCAGAGACGTAAAGGGTCTATATTCTAGAAACTGCAAATCACTCTTGAAAGACATTTCTGAAGAAGACACAAAAATATGGAAAAATATTCCATGCTCATGGATCAGAAGAATAAACATAGTTAAAATGTCCATGCTACCCAGAGCAATCTACACTTTCAATGCCATCTTGATCAAAATAACCATGACATTTTCAAAGAATTGGAACAAACAGCCCTTAAATTTGTGTGGAACCAGAAAAGACCCCGAATCACCAAGGAATTGTTGAGAAGGAAAAACAAAGCTGGGGGCATCACATTGCCAGATTTCGAGCTGTACTACAAAGCTGTGATCACAAAGACAGCATGATACTGGCACAAAAACAGACATATAGACAATGGAACAGAATAGAGAACCCAGAAATGGACCCTCGGCTCTTTGGGCAACTAATCTTTGAGAAAGCAGGAAAAACGTCCAGTGGAAAAAAGACAGTCTCTTCAATAAATGGTGCTGGGAAAATTGGACAGCTATATGCAAAAGACTGAAACTTGACCACTCTCTCACACCATACACAAACATAAACTCCAAATGGATGAAAGACCTCAATGTGAGACNATACTGGCACAAAAACAGACATATAGACAATGGAACAGAATAGAGAACCCAGAAATGGACCCTCGGCTCTTTGGGCAACTAATCTTTGAGAAAGCAGGAAAAACGTCCAGTGGAAAAAAGACAGTCTCTTCAATAAATGGTGCTGGGAAAATTGGACAGCTATATGCAAAAGACTGAAACTTGACCACTCTCTCACACCATACACAAACATAAACTCCAAATGGATGAAAGACCTCAATGTGAGACAGAAATCCATCAAAATCCTAGAGGAGAACATAGGCAGCAACCTCTAAGACATCGGCCAAAGCAACCTTTTTCATGACACATCTCCAAAGGCAAGAGAAACAAAAGATAAAATGAACTTATGGGACTTTATCAGGATAAAAAGCTTCTGCACAGCCAAGGAAANCACAGCCAAGGAAACAGTCAAAAAAACTAAGAGGCACCCCACGGAATGGGAGAAGATATTTGCAAATGATACTACAGATAAAAGACTGGTATCCAAGATCTACAAAGAACTTCTCAAACTCAATACACGAGAAACAAATAAACAAATCATAAAATGGGCAGAAGATATGAACAGACACTTTTCCAATGAAGACATACAAATGGCTAACAGACACATGAAAAAATGTTCAAAATCATTAGCCATCAGGGAAATTCAAATCAAAACCACACTGAGATACCACCTTACGCCAGTTAGAATGGCAAAGATAGACAAGGCAAGAAACAACAATTGTTGGAGAGGATGTGGAGAANTTGCGGGAGAGGATGTGGAAAAAGGGGGTCCCTCCTACACTGTTGGTGGGAATATAAGTTGGTACAGCCACTCTGGAAAACAGTGTGGAGGTCTCTTAAAAAGTTAAAAATTGAGCTACCCTATG